>NC_072733.1:203630310-203834651 GCF_026930045.1 Uloborus diversus | reverse complement strand
CATTTTTTAAATGGAGTATTTGTGGAACAAAGAACTCAAAGTTTGACTGAATTTTTTTTGACAAAACGGTATATTTATCTCGATCACTAAATCTGACGTCAATTAGAGAGTGATCTTTAAAATATCTTTCAGGGAACTGTCTCAGATTAACTAAATAAACTACGAGCCTAACTGTTTGATAAGGATATACTGCGCACATTAATCGTTTGATTGCTGAAGAATTTTCTTGTCATTATGCTATAAGTGCGGAGTAAAATGCGTATATTGAAAAATAATAGAAGCGCCTATTTTTCAATAAACGCATTTACTCTAATTTTTACACAAAAGGTGATTTTTAACAAAACAAATATTTTAAGCTCACTTACTACAGGTGAAATTTTCTACACAAATTTCATAAATTCCTTGTTTAAATTAGTGCAAATTAAGTTGCATGGTTAAATTCCGTTGATTTTATTTTTACTGCGAAACCGCACACTACTAAACTTTCACTCACGAAATATTTCTCAAGTAATTAATTTTCCATACTTCCTGTGTATTTTTGGGTTGCTAGCCATTCTTTCTCTTTTTCGACAAAAAAACTCGAAAAAAATTATAGTCTATATAGTGTGAAAATTATAGCAACAAACAGCGCGATCTCGCTTCTATGCGCATTTTTGACTCAACACAAGAAGAGCGATAACTCTTCGTCGGACTCAAATGGTAAAGGAACTTAAACATCAAAATATTTGAGACGCTCGCAAATACTCCATGTAATGTTTTCGTCAAGTTTAATCAACTTTTCCGATCAAAAGCTTCTGAGAAAAGGAATGCTTTGAAATTCTTTCATCTGAGAACATTGTTTTCGTAAGTAGAGCTTTTTCAGCATGGCTACAGGACTATCATTCTCAAGCGCTAAAACTGGCGCTTTGCAATGAGAGACTAAATTCTTTACATGTAAAATGTGTCAGCAGTTATACACATATTTTCATGCTAAGAGTATCGAATGTGCGAGAGACAAATGAATAAACGAGCTGATGTGTGCATCACATGACTTCCTTTTACTCCAATTTAATGTCATTTCCCCATTATTGGCAATTTTAATGTGATTCAATTGTTTACTCTCTAAATATCACCAACAATGGCCATATTGAAACCAAATTAAAAAAAAAAATCCGCCAAATTTTTCGCCAAGTTGCCGACAAAACTTGGCGACCAAAAGACTTGCGATATATCGCCAAGTGTCCGATAAATTATAACACCACTTGAGTTTGCATCGAAATGAACAATGATTTCTCCCCCAAAAGGAGCAAAAGACCCCCTTAGGAACATCCGAATGCAACCAAAAGGGAAGGTGCACAACTAGGCCCTACTAGGAGTCTACGTACCAAATTTCAACTTTCTAGGACATACCGTTTTTGAGTTATACGAGATACATACGCACATACATACGTACATACGGACGTCACGAGAAAATTCGTTGTAATTAACTCGGGGGTCGTCAAAATGGATATTTCAGGTGTCTGTAGGTTCCTTGCTATATATCCACGTGTGGTCGGATCGAAAAAAAAACTCAACATTCATTCGGGGGTGAGAAAAATGGAAATTAAGGCCGATTTTTGATTGAAATACAATACTTCCTTTTTTGTAAAAGGAAGTAAAAAGGAGCAAAATTTGCCTGAACATGAGACTTCATCCGAAACAGGCATGTTAAAACTCCGCCATTACCTTTTTTTTTTTTTTTTGCGAACCCCCTGGTTTAAAGCATTATTTTGGAGGGTCTGTGTAGCACGCTGAAAAATTCCAAAACTGGTATTTTTCATTGAAAAGAGATAAAATGGAGGGACTGAAGACTTTCATACCTGAAGCTAAGACCCCAAGTCACGTGATAGAATAAAAAGCAAAGCATTGGAAGAAATCAGGTTTCTTTCTCTAGTTTCATGCAAAACGTGTCAACCATTCGTCGTTATTAAGTCACGTGACTTGGGGTCTTTGCCTCAGCTTTTGCTTAGCCAATGATTGGATTTGCTCCTTCCATTTACTAATTCCTGTTCTAAGGTATTTGTCCCGTTGTCTCTTTGAGGTCGACGACTATGTTCAAACATAACTGTCATAAAGCCACAAGTTACCACCCCATGGCCGGAACCAAGACATACTTGCCAGCAAAAACCGAAAAGCTTGTCACAGGTTTCAAAGATTAGTTTCGCTCTTGTTTGGGCTCGTCTGTCTGGTACAGCCATAAAGCAGCTCATGGCAAAAGCCTTATAAAGAAGCTGACTACGAGTATGAAGGTACTCAATTTGTTCATGAGGTTAATCGCCTTCAGCTCTGTTGCAGCTAGTCTAGGCATAAAAGCCTAAAGAAGGGCGATAAAGCATTCTCCGGATATTGTAACGTGGAGTTCGGTATTTGCTTGGAATAGCTAACTGCTACTATGCTTCAAAATGCTTCAGTTAGTGTTGCCATACTTTTGGTCAATCAAATCAGGACACCGATGTACATACACTCAGTTCACGTTAAGTTGTTAGAAGGTTTGCCTCTGTGGCCACTTTTGGGAATATTGTCTGAAATAGCAAAAAGCAAACCAACATTAATTGTATTTGCCGTCTGTTTGGCACCATTTCGATCTCGTCAAAGCCAAACACGTGATTGACATCGGCAAGTGGCGCATTTCTTTGCTTACATCCAGTCTATATTTCCAATGAACGCAGAAAAGATTGTTACTAAGGGTTTCGGGTACTACCTTAAAATGTTTTTAAACCTTTTTTTTCTGTAATGAAAGGTGTGAATTTTGTTAAATGTTTGTACATTATTTTGTGTTTTACCCATAATATTAGGTATTTATGAGCCATACATTTTCGTAGACCCATGATATTTCAAACAGAAAATCTTCTGTAAGAGCGTAAATCTTAAAATATAATGTGGTATACCAGTAAAACATAAATTTTGGTAAATAAATTGGTTTAGTGAGCTGAGCTTTAGATAAATTCAAAAGTTTGAATATATTTTTATTACAAAATCATAAAAGCACCAAAATATAATAATTTATTCGTAAAAATTAAGAATTAACGATAGAATAGTTTTATCAAATGAAATGTTCAGGGTACTTCTTACAGTAGTCTGTTGGACATTCATTATTGAAAATACCCGCTCGACATTTGAATTATGATGATACGGGTATGATAAAATAAAACTCCTGAAGATTGCAACTTTGCAATTTACTAGCATATTTTAGCTTCAAAGAGCCAACTCGGGATATTCTAGCATTTCCAACCATTTCAGTAGGGACACAATTTTACGACCCTAAAATATGAACTATCCCGGGATGGCAACACTAGCTGTAGTTCGTATCAAAAATGAAATGGGTTGTGGCACTAGCTTTGAGCGATCCGGTCTGCTACTCAATATTGAACAGATTTAAATCTTCAGATTAATTTGCTGGATCTTTTTTAATCCAATTCATCTAGGACAAGTTATGACGAGTGCACAACGCAGAGGCAAGAAATTACGTACTGGATGCTTTTATAACCTCACAGGTGTTTGAAAACGGTAATAATAATACTCAGCTATCCAACATTTAGGTTCATAAACGGCTTTGGATCCCGCCTCATTTACCGTATTTAAGAAGCTGGTTCTTCGAAACAAAATGTCTGTATGTGGATAATAATGCCTTAAGCTACCAAGAAGCTGGACACATGACGCCAATTAACTAAAGTTAGGAGGCAAGGCACTTTGTATGCAGTCCTCGACATAAATACAGTTGTAGTCAGTTGTGACTCTTGAATAGGAATAGGAACTAAAGTTAGGTACCAGCAAAAATTTTGCTGACTCAAAAGAGCGCTCATTCAAAATTATGAAGTAACAAAATTTAGTTTCTAAAATCAGGATAATTAACAAGCGGAAGAGATCATCTTTAATACTGTTGCGCGTGATGAATTGTTACTAGAGCTCGAAGAAGTGTTGATTGGTAGCATGAGTAAAGGCAATCTTGAGAAGGATATCCGAGGAGCATCTCGAAACAGGAAGTTACGTTTCAATTGTTTTATTACACTTACCGGAACTCGTTCGGTGCACCACAAAGTCGAGCTACAGAGATGAGTTCTGGTCAAGTTGTAGATAACGTGTATCTCCGAGCCTTCGTTTACACTGATGTTGATGCTGGAGTAAGTGGATTTTTGTTTTATTGAATCTTTGTTCCCTTTCAATGACAAGTCATACAAACATGCATACATTGTCTCTTGAATGTCAAACATCGCTAACGATAAATTGAGTTTATGCTTTTGAGACCAATGAAAGAATGTTTACAGGGTACGGAAGTTGAACTTCAGCTTTAAATACTTAACATTAAGTATTATTTAATTTTTTAAGTACATAGTGCACATTCTCTGTATTAGGTACTTAATTACTGTACCATGTTACTCTGTAGTAATTTTGTTGATTGTGTTTGATATTGAAGTAGCGAGAAATTAATGCTCACAGCAAGTCATGTAAATTTTATAAAACTTTCGCAATTTAAATGTCATTGGAATAAATGAATTATGTAACAAAACGTAAGCAGCAATTGTTTTTCTTGAAACCGTTGCTTATCGTAATCAAACGAAAATGAATTCAGAAGTATTATGTGTAGTGATGATATTGATTGTCTCTTTTGCTTCTGGATTTCATTGAAGTTTGAGGCATTAGATAATACGAATCTAGAAGGTGATCATGGGGGTAATGACCCCTCTTTCACCTACCAAATATAGCTGTCCAGAACTGTGTTTTCAGAAAACATTTCGAAAAAAGTGCCCTAAATCCCCTATTTGTGCCTAAATATTACTTATGATGGCCCCCTTCCCCTTATTTTCCGATGATCACCCCCTCCATAACCAGAAGTTGGATCTACCCTTGAGCATTAGTGTAGTGAAATATATATCATTTTTACTTCCTTTTACAAAAAAAGGAAGTATTGTATTCGCGAAAAAATTTTCACTCAAAAATCGGCCTTAATTTCCATTTTTCTCACCCCCGAATGAATGTTGAGTTTTTTTTTCAACCCGACCACACGTGGATATATGTCTAGGAACCTACAGACACCCGAAATATCCATTTTGACGACCCCCGAGATAATTACAACGAATTTTCTCGTGACGTCTGTATTTACGTATGTATCTGTGTATGTATCTCGCATAACTCAAAAACGGTATGTCCTAGAAAGTTGAAATTTGGTACGAAGACTCCTGGTGGGGCCTAGTTGTGCACCTTCCGTTTTGGTTGCATTCGGATGTTCCTAAGGGGGTCTTTTGCCCCCTTTTTGGGGGGAAATCATTGTTAACTTCGATTTAAACTCAAGTGGTGTTATAATTTGTCGGACACTTCGCGATATATCGCCAGTCTTTTGGTCGCCAAGTTTTGTCGCCAACTTGGCGACAAATTTGGCGATGTTTCTTTTTTTTTTTTTTTTCCTTTCTAAATTTGGTTTCAATTTGGCTACTTTTGCTGATATTTAGAGAGTAAACTATTGAATCACATTAAAATTGCCAATAATGGGAAAATGACATTAAATTGGAGTAAAAGGCAGTCATGTGATGCACACATCAGCTCGTTATAATTGAAACATACTTGAAGCATCGGTTCGCTAAATGGGGGGGGGGGGGTATATCCCACATCGGGAGCTATACCTTGGTTAAAATCGCACACCTAGAAGAAGGGTCACAACTCAAAAAGTCGAAAATTCGTATGTTTAGGGATGTTTATGGAAGCCATGATTTAGAAATCGAAGATAAAAGTTTGTTTTAGAAACATTACGAGTGCAAGTGAGGTGAAACGATCATACCTGCGTAATAGCCAATTGCTTTTACAAAAACGATTCCTTTTAAAAGTCTTAAAATTTTCTGTTTTGTATTGTGACAGTGTGGTTCTTAGGTGATCTTTATTACCCCCACCGTTTCAAATGAACTTTCCGAAATTTTTCTTGTTTAAATTAAAAACTTCAACAAAGAAACTTGAAACAATAATATTGAGAGTGAATGTTTAGTTTTTTAACACAGGGGTTCTCAAACTTTAAAGCTCTGCACCCCATTTTTGAACATTGATGTGAAGTCACGCCCCTCCCCCCTCCCCAATCACTCCCCTCATTTGAGGTCAATACAAGTAGTACAATCGGGAAAACTGGAATTATTTGAACTGCTGAAACGAATATAGATAAGTAACACAAAATTTAGTATTGCTGCACATAACTTTATTTTGAAAATATTATTAGAACACATGAAATGAAAGAACTAAATACAAATTAATGCGAAGGAATCTAGGATTGGATGAAGTTATCATGTAATACCCGTCACTTGCACATCATCAATGGAAATAATGTTGTCATAGTTTGTCATTGATAAGTCTTCGAATATTCGATTTTAATTGGGACAAAGCTGCCTGTTACGTTAAATACCTTACTTTATGTTTTGACCTTATGTATACCAATAGTGAAAATCCAAATTCAAAGATGTACGGATGAAAAATACCTTGAAAACAGCAAAAAGTAGTCGATAGTGTCAAAAATTGTTGCATGTGACCACGAAATAGTACCAATTTATATTTTAAAAAAAGCAAATTATAGTTTTACTTTACATTTTAATTTTTTAAAACATTGACGCTCCTCTTACAACTCTTCTACATCCCCCAGATTAAGAACCACTTTTCTAACTTAATTTTAGATTTAGATTTTATGCTCAAAAGTTTCATGCAAAATTTCTTAAGCCTGTTCTCTTTAGATGATTTTTTGTATTTTTTGACATAGTTGTCTTATAAGCTAGCTATCAGGAAAAAAAAAAAAACTTCTCATGCCAAAACAAAACCGTATGCCAGAGCTTTTCAAACGTTGCCGAGTTATGGAACCCTTACAAGGGTCTTTCATCGGAAATCATCTTTGGGGAACGATCTTACGGTAATATTCGAAGTAGATCAATGTTTCATGAATAGTTACTGTAAAGAATTTTTCAGAAAAAAAAAAAAAAAAAACGTTTTTTGTTAAACATTTTAACTGAAAGCAATGGGAAAAAAAAAAGCATTAACGAATGCTAACCCTTGCCATATTTGGTAACTCGGCCTATATTGTATTGATTTTTTAACTCAAACTACCGAAATCTGGTTTTATTGATGTTGTTTTCAGTCGCTCTTCCTAGTGATTTTTATTCATAGTTTTTAGTTAATAAACAAACAGTGCAGTGGATGGAAAAGGGGATGGAAACATTATCCCTTGCTCAGAGTTTGAAACTCCCCCAAATTTTGTGAGATTAACTGATTAAAGATACGAATGTGCCCGAAAAATTTGTGCTGAACCCTAAGATTTGTTATTAGTCCTCTGTGAATACCAGGAAAATTTGTTTTTGTTTTTTTTTTTTACCCGTTTTTTTTTTTTACTTTTTTTCATTTAGAATCGCGTAAAGCCTAGAGATGTGAGGTGGAACCTTGGCACTCACGAAGCTTGAAGTTTGAAGAAAACTGATCTAAAAAAAAATGTTATGATTTGAGAAGATCGTACCGAGTTAAATTATCCTAAATAAAAAACTTATGATTTGAAACGACTGCAGTAACGTAAATTAACTTAACTGAAACAAGCTTTTCCGGCTTTTAGTTTTAGATGACCAAGTTCACTAATCAAAATACACGTGTTATTTTTTTTTTCTTCTCTAAAAGTGAAGGGGAGGGGCAACTGATTTTCATGCCTCAAATGACTTTTTCCAGATTTTGTCTTGCATTGAACCATAAGAAAGATATTTTTCTTTCTGTACAAAAACAAGGCATCTCAAACCAATGTTCCATAGTATCAAAAAATAAAATAAAATAAAAAATGAATAAGAAAAAAGGAAGAAAGAAAAACTAGCATGCTACGTTTTAAACGAAAGAAAAGCTTTTCGTATGTTGTTGTATTATTTTGATACTAATGTGTATTTTTCATACGACTCGCATTGTTTTCTCTTTAGAACCAACTATTTGAATTGTTATTAAAAATCGAAATATTTTTTTTTGGACGGCTCCTATACGTGACAAATAGTAACACATAAATAACATATTTTATTAAAATAAATGAAATTGCTTTCGTAGAGGCAAATTCTAACATAATATGAAATATTTTGACAATCTGCATTAATAAAATTAATTTTTTTTTTCTTTCTTTTGCGAATCACGAGAGTTTTTAGTAATTTTATTCTTTAAACACCATCGATAATACTTTTAAAAATAATTTTTGAAGTTGGCGCAAAAACAAAAAGTAAAATCCAGTGTAACGATGCTTCGTTCATATTGTTTTCAGAAAATCATCCAAAGTTAGAAACGAAACATTTATATCGTTACTCAAATATGCTGTTATCAATGCATAATGTATGTGGTAGTAAAGAAACTAGGCCTGGTTAAATTTATAGTTGTAGTTGAGTTATGGCTGTGAATGATCTTTTCTATCGTTTTTGCACCAACTTCAAAAATTATGTTTAAAAGTATTATCGATGGTGTTTAAAGAATAAAACTATTTTTCCCTTTTTAGAGCAATTTTGAAGTCGGTTCTATTTTTTTTCCAAATTTTTTTTATTTCATTCTTTTTAGTGTAAATTTATATATTTCAGTAAAAGTAAGAAGTTACCGTCATGAAACTTAACCCTTTTATTTTCCTAAAAATGCTCCATACTAAAAAAAAAAAAAAACAAAACTACAAGCACGTCTTAAACTTTAAGCGATTGGCACTAAAAATGTATTTTTGTTCCTCTCTGGAATTCATTTGTGTGTTAATTTAATTATAACCATTTGAATATCCCTAACTAATTTGCATTTCACAGCATACTAGTTGCTTGTGATTCAGTCCTGTATAGTTGAGGCAAACATAACCTGGTAGTATTGTGAAGGCTAAGCAGATCCTGATCACTGCATCACCTTGCTTCCATGTCTTACTCCAAGCCTTTATTCAAAATTATCATTACAATTACTATTAATGTTACTTTTATATGGCACCAAACTTTTATAACAATGGGTTTCATATTTAATCATTTAATAGGGAAATTGCATGAAATTTACTGTTTTTTGCCCATAACTTTTTTTCTAAAGAACAAATATGGTCAAAGTAATGGGACCTAAGTTGAGCCATCCCCTATCCATTAAAAAAAGAATCATCAAAATCGGTTCACTAGGTGAGACGCTGTGAGTGGACAAAAAAAAAAAAAAAAAAAAAAAATACATACGGTATGAACTGATAACCGCCTCCTTTTTGAAGTCGGTTAAAAAGTGAAGCTTTTTCAATTGAAAATACATGCTGCCTCTAAAAAGTCACGTTTAAATAGACGAGACACTAACGATTGATAAGAGTCACAAATTGTATTGCATTGTTATGATTGCAAGTTAAATGAAACTGATTTCAATTTCCTCAACTTCGAGTCAAAATTATTCAGTGATCTTATTTACTTAGATTTAAAGCTCTTGCATATTGCTACCGTGGTCAAGTAAAGGGCAGTAACTGTATTTTATTATTATTATTATTTTTTTTTTTTGCTGCATTTTCGTCATCTATTGTACGTTAGCTGCACTTCATATTTACTTGAGAAAGTTAATGGTTACGTAATAAGCTGCTCCAGGCAATAAAGATTTAGATTTTTTGATAACATACATTTCGAGTTCGTGTGCCTGGTACACATGACCCGTTTATGAATACACGCCCAATATAACAGATAGCACAATACAGGCACATAGTGTAGGACAGAATTAACAGCTCAGAGAAGGAAGTTACAACCAGGGCAAAGGGCGGGAATCGAACCCACCACCTCGGGATTACTACAATAATGAGTTCCTCAAAGTCAAGTATCAAGATACTAGAGCCACCCTATACACTGCCATGATTGTGTTTATAAGGTTTTGTGCAATTGATTCTTATGCTGAATCTGGAAATGAAAGCTCCTACCTTTTTTTCCGCTATTTTGCATGGGTGGGTTTGCTACAACACAGTCCCCACAAAATTACAGCCTAAATCAAGGGGGAAAAACAACACTTTTGTGCAGAAATTATTATTGGTAAATAACGTTAATGAAGCGCAAAACTTTCCAAAAAAAAAAAAAAAAACCTGTTACGTTTTTCGGGGTCACAAAGAACCTCTTTTCCAATGCAGCAGTGGGCTAGTGGATAAAAGATAGCTTTTTCCTTTATTAAAGGGGGTTCCATCTAACCCTGGTGAAACAAGTCAGTCTTTTTTTTTTTTTAATTTTGCCTTAATAACGCCGTGTGTACCATTTATAGTAGCTAAATGATTTAATTTACTTAGCTACTTTGATGTTACTGGCAAAGCAAGGTCTGTTGTTGGAAAAACTTCAATTTTTTTTATAGCGAACTACAGTCGAGTCTCGACTTACGCGAGGGGTGCGTTCCAAGACCCCTCGCGTGAGTCGAAATTTCGCGTTGTGGAAAAGGGTGTGTATATGAATTAATTATAAACATACCTATAGTTATTTTAAGGCATTTGTAAACACCTCTCAAACTGTTTTAAACTAGTTCTTAACTATATATTTTCATTTATGACATAAAGAAGTGAATTTTTACTGTAAAGTTGGTTGGGGTAAATGGGACCACTTTTGAGAATACTTCGTTTTTGAAACCTTAAAAAAGGTTTTTGAAACAAAATTTTTTTAATTTGTCTTATTTTATCTTGGACATTATTAATAAACAAAATTTCATCATTATTTTCTAAAATAATGCTTTAAATATTCTTAACGATTCTATTTTTTAACCGACTTCAAAAAAGGAGGTTATGATTTCGTATTGCGGCTTTTTATGTGTGTTTTCGAATTATTCCAACACTACTGGACCGATTTGAATTTTTTGTTTTTCTTTTTGTTTTTAAGGGTATACTTCCCAGATGGCCCCATTGTAATTTGGTCTGGATCTGATAAGGGGTCTCGGAGAAATCCAAGAAACTTTAAATTTCATACGTCACCGTCACATGGTTTTGCTGTGATCGGTGTATTTTCACACCTAAGGTTTTGGCTTTCTCTTAAACGATCTTTACTTCTCGCGGTACATGGATGATTGATTTTCGCAACGCTGCGCCGCCTGTTAATTTTTTGTTTTCCGTGTTACTAATGTATTTATTACTGCGTAGCAAAGCAGTAAATTAAATATATTTTGCTACTTTAATAGTTGAATCAATTACCTTAATATTTCATTTACTAATAAATAACTTTATTTAGGCACTAAAATATAAAGTTCTTTATTTAATATTCCAGTTTTAAAATATATTTAGTGTTCCATTGAGGGGGAATTGAATACAGAACACCCCTCCCCCAGGATTTAATTTAGGTTCTTTAATAATATACATTATAACTCTGTATGATTTCTGAAGTTTTGACCAATATTCTAGATTTACTATTTCACGATCACGCCAGTTCAATTTGAAATTAGGGTTATATTAATTAGCAGGCTTCAAAAAAAGGAGGTTCTGAACTCGGATTTGTTTTTCCTTTGTACAATGTTCCATAAATACTCGAAGACACCTGTACCCAGGGGCGTGCACAAGGAGGGGGGGGGGACACCTGTTATATAGGGGTAAACAATATGGAGAGGGGCCCGGAAAAGTCATTTGTGATGGACTCCAAAATTTCTGTGCACGCCCCTGCCTGGACCGATAAGGAAAATTCTTTTTTTTCTTTGAAACGGTATACTTTCTCGGCGGTCTAATGGTAATCAAGTTCAGGTTTGATGAAATTGAAGGAACTCTTCAAATATCACACTCACATTTAAATCAATTCGTACTTCATTAACTTTGTATATCGTCTCACTTAGTGAACCGGTTTTTATACTTTTTTTTGTTTAGTGGTGGTTTTGTTTAGGGGTGGTATAACTTAGGTTCCAAATCCTTGATTTACCCTATTTGTTCTTTAGGGAAAAGTTAAAGGTAAAACAATAAATTTCGTGCAGTTTCCCTCACAAACGATTAAATATAAAACCCATTGATAAACAAAGACCATAAAACAAAGGTATATACTTTCTTTACCTATAGTTAAAGAAAGTACTAAAAAATATATTATTAAGAGTAATGATAATGAAAATTTTGAATTAAGGATTCTCTGAAGCAAACATAAAATTCATTCTAGTGGAATTTTTAATCTTCATCTATAGTGGGGCCATGTGAAGAAATATGCGACTTTTATCACGAGTTACATGATGCGTATTGCGAAACATAAACTACAATTTACAATATTAAAATTCTAAAATTTATAATTTTACAAATTTAAACTTAAAGCGATTTCGGGTTTTTTTTTAGTGACTCGTGCATTTGCTTTCAGAAAGCAAACTTTGATAAAGTTGAACTAATGATGAAGACAATTTTTTTTTGTACATAGTTACGCATTTGAAAAAGCCTTTCTTCACAGTCGTCGGAAGTCTCCGAGACGCTCGCCGTGTTATTTACACCACTAAAAAGCAAAAAATAAATTACTTTTAAATTAAAAAAAAACCGCCTTCAAAAAATACCCGTTAACTAAAAAGCAAAAAATAACTGATTACACTTACATTCTATTTCCTACCCAAACATAGAAATGAAATTTATTTTACAATTCCAATACAAAAATCAACTAAACTAAACTAAACACCGAATTATAAAATAAACACTGATTTAAATTACTATACGATGAATTATTTTAAATACCTAATAACCCCTAACTAATTATATACGATCTCTTAATTTTTAATAACCTTTTGAAGTCGGGGCCTCCTATAAACTACTACCTAACGTAACTGAGTAGATTTAGTTTTAAAGACTAATTTCCCGTATAGTTAAATTCATGTTTAATTCGGGATTCGGTGGGTTGTCAGTTACGTTATGTAGTTGTTTATAGGAGGCCCCGACTTCAAAAGGTTATTAAAAATTAAGAGATCGTATATAATTAGGTATTTAAAATAATTCATCGTATAGTAATTTAAATCGGTGTTTATTATATAATTCGTGTTTAGTTTAGTTGATTTTTGTACTGGAATTGTAAAATAAATTTCATTTCTATGTTTGTGTAGGAAATAGAATGTAAGTGTAATCAGTTATTTTTTACTTTTTAGTTAATGGATATTTTTTGAAGGCGTTTTTTTTTATTTAAAAGTAATTTATTAAAAAATCGGAACGGTGTCCCACTTACCCCATACTATGGGGTAAGTGGGTCACACCCCTTTTATTAAAATTTAGATGAAACAGGGGGTAAAGTATGTACATTTTTCGTGTGAATTATTATTATTATTATTATTTATTTTTTTTTGTAAATGCATCCATTAATGAGATATTTACTGTCTTTTTAATCTGTATCACGGAAATCGAAAAACAAAACAATTTTATTTGTGAAATTTATTGAAAACGTATAGGTATATATTTTCTTTTTACATATAAAGGTGTGTTTAATTAACGTAATACAGTTGAATAAGATCAATTTGAGAAAATTTTCCAAAACTATAAGTTGAAAAAGAAATTGGAAACACTAAATGACTGCGTTCATGTCGAGTTAGAAAAGGAAGAACCCTTATCGTTTCATCCTCAGTAATTATTTAAACATCATGTACACTATGCCAATAAAAAGTGTCACTATTTCTATTCGTTCCTGCAAATTCAATAGTATTTTGTAATTTATATCATCAACTTGCCACATTAGACCTACTTAAATCTTTATGATTTTATTTCATGTATGTTTCACAAATACATAATCACCAGCTTTTGCAGTTTTTGTAGATGAACTATCAATTCCTACTAAGTCATCCTAGTTGTCTTGAATTTCACCAATACAAATATTTAATCAGAGTTGCTTTTGATTTTGAAATCCCTATTATTATAGGGGGACCCACTTACCCCGTATAGCGAAAATGTACGGGGTAAGTGGGACCCCTCCTCTTAAACACTCATTAATAATATTTTATGCAAACATTCTTGTTGCTGTATGAACTTTAAGTTAAAATATACGTGAAAATTTAATTATCATAAAAAATAATAAAAACTAACTTGGAAACACTTCTTTGAAAAATGTTGCTTGAACTCGCAAAACTTTTTTTTCAGAGGTTTTTTTTTTTGACTAACTGCTGTGACCTTGAAAATAAAAATCCACGAATCCTAAATATGTGCAAAACTAATCACTGTGATGAAATTTAACATGGTCTTTTCAAAAACATGTGAAAACTTTATCCATATTTCAATTTTAGGGGGGGGGGGGGCACTTACCCCAGTGACTCACTTACCTCAACCAACTCTAATTTAAATTAATCTGTATTATTCAACATAAAATATTGTTACGATGCACAAAATCATGGGAGAGAGATAAAATAAAACAATTCGGTACGTATTGCATGTAGTAATAATAACATACAGCACTATAATAGTACTGTACAGTAGGTATAGTAATTATATTTATAATTTAAAATATGAAGATGGTGATGATTTATGCTGTGCAATTAGATTGTTATCACTCTTCTCCTGACATTGCATGCGCTTCAGGAAACTCGTCAGAAGAAGAGGAAGAACAAGAAAGAGGGATAAATTAAGCTTCTACTTTCCGCCGAAAATTTTCGTGTTGTGGGCGAGGGATTTGCGTTAGCTATAAAATTCTTCACTCGAGAAAAACTCGCGTTATGGCCATTTCGTATAAGTCGAATCGCGTTGTAGCGGGAGTCGACTGTACAATTGCTTTGTTACAAATGTTAACTACAACTACTTTTTTTTTAAATGTAGCAACTACAAACTATTGAAATGTAGTTGCTACTTTTCAAAAAATAAGTGAATAAATAAGCATACACACTAGGGTGTCTCACAAAAAATGAAAGTCTGTTTATCACGTCGCATACCCTCTCATATTTTTCCTCGTAAGTCTTGTGAAAAAAAGTTTCATATAATTTGAAGACGTGCCGACTTGCGTCTAAAAGTGTAAACCAGCACTTATATGCTGGGCCAAATAAAAAATCAATTTTCGAAGTAAAAATTACAAATTTTAGGCCAAGTGTGGGATACCTAAATGTTTTTTAATTTGAAGAAATGTTTTTGTGGTGCATGTGGGGCAACGTTCAACAACAGAAATTTCGAGTTTCTAAAAAAAAAAAAAAATATTATTTGGCCTAGCATTACAAGTTCTGGTTTACACTTTCAAACAGAAGTCGACACTGGTTGCCGTTGTTAAAAATACACGAAACTTTTTTACAATTTATATTGACGTAAAAGAAAAAAATATAAGAAGGTGTGCGACTTGAAACATTAACTTTCGATTTTTTGGAAACACCCTAATATACACACACAAATTTCTTTGATTTCTTTGAGAAATATCAATCATTTATAAAAGTGTACGTATTCCCCCCCCCCCCCACACATAGTGTTTTTTTTTTGAGTACATATCCTTTGCCCCGAACTTGAAAGAATGGAAAAAGTCAAGTTTGTTCCTGTTTAAAATTCAAACTAATTTGCTTTGATGTCAATCAAACATGTTTTGATTAAAAAAAACTGTGCGCGATCTTTCAGATGTAACTTTCATTCCTGGATGGTAAAACGATTTCCTTTCACTTAAGTAATTCTATTTTTTGTCCCGTCATATTTAATCCCTCTTTGAACATGATCCATTCAATGATGCGAAAAGATTAGCGATTACTGAACTTGTTTTTTAAACAAAAACTTAAGTTTTCTGACACTCCCTTCCAGTGAAAAATTACTGGTGTTTTAGTATGAAGCATTTCATTTTTTTTCCGTTCACATGGTTCGCTGGTTTCTGGCTAGCGAGTGCTTTGAATGCAATCGCTTCGCCAAGCGTATTAGAAACTGGTTGGTCAAGGACACACTTTCAGTTTTGTTAGACGTTTCATTAGGAGGTGCAGAGTAGGAGGATGCTCCCGAAGCACCATGACTGTAACACATGATCCATCATATGCAATGTGTGATGATTGTCCTATTGGTCTCGTTCAACAGAGATCCAGCCATGTGGAGGATTACCTGAGTGAGCAAGAACAAGAGTTCTTATACCTAGTCAGCATCGGAGATAAGGATGGAATCAAAACCTTACTCGAGGTAAGTCAACTTTTTTATTTTAAAGTTCATGAAGCCTTTGTCTATTATATCCAAAAATATCCACTCACCACAGGGGGAGAATACTGGGAGGGAAGGGGGATGGTAATTGAAAAAAAAAAATTTTTTTCCTCAGTTTTATTTTCTCCCAAGCAAATTGCCGTTGATGAACAAGTTGCTTTAAAAACTGCGAAGTGAATTTTTTTTTAAACATAATTCATCCAATAAAAATTAAGATAGCAAAACGTAGTTATTAGAAAAAGGATTTGTTGACTACTAACTCGTTAAGATTGTGAGGAAAAGTGGTCAGTAAGCTAAAAAACAAAACCTTGTTGCTATAAAAATAACAATGAATGGTATGAAAACCAAAAATTTCCAAAAATATCTAGTATACACGTATTTGAGTGACAGAAGATCTTCAATGCCAAAAAAAAAAAAAAAAAATTTTTTTTTGACACTAAATAATAGTCACTTTAAGTTGAAGCTCGGAAAAGTTTCTACATTAAAGAAGGTGCTCCATGTAACTCCGAAACATTCATATGTAATATTTCTGCATTTTTATAGCGTTGATTATATCATTTATAGGAGGGACAATCCACGGAAAAGCAGAAATTTTGTCCTGCCATTGATAGCTTTATATTTAATTTTAAAACGTGCAATAAAACAGCATTTTTTTTGTCTGAGAAATCACAAAAATGCGTAATTTCATTGGCAAAATAGATTTTTTATTATTTTTAAGGTATAACTTTTGAAATAAAACATAGAGCTGTCACGTTCAGAACAAAGTGTCTGAATTTTAATAGAATGGCCTACTATTTGTTTCGTTTTGGAACTAACATTAAAAAATTATTGTTAGGGAAACAACGTATATATTAAAAAAATTACAGCGATCGATTCGAAAGATTACTTGCTAGAATTGAGAAGTCTAAATCTGATGTCCAAAAGCGTCCTGCACGTGACAGGTAAACTTAATTCAAGAAATAATTGTCAAATAATAAATCGGAATAATGTTTTAGCTTAATAAAACTCTCAAGCGCAGTGCCCTCACTAGATCAACATTTTAAACAATTTCGTATATCTAGGGGAGATTGTTTTACCTTGTGACACTTTTCATATATTAATTTTTAACGTCAATTATTTGAATCAAATGTAAAATCTAAAAGTCACATTCAAATATCCCAACATACTTCTATGCAATATATTCCTTAAAACTCAGACAGTTTGAAAATAAAATGTTGCCAACCATTTTTAAAGTAAAAGTTCCAAGCTGTCCCAAGGTACAGCATCCTATTGCACCTTGGGACACTTACTGCTGTACTATGAGAAACTCTTCATGATTCACGAAACAGCCATATACTTGAACCAATTTTGCACCAGAAAACAAAAAAGATTTTTTTTTTATGGTAGTGAATTTAATCATGAATATTTAATGAT
Organism: Uloborus diversus; assembly: GCF_026930045.1. Classification (NCBI taxonomy): domain Eukaryota; kingdom Metazoa; phylum Arthropoda; class Arachnida; order Araneae; family Uloboridae; genus Uloborus; species Uloborus diversus. Next base: position 203,817,223 of record NC_072733.1, on the reverse strand, counting down.
GAATTATTATCTAATATTAAATGTGTTTAAAAGGCTACATAAGATTAGAACATTGTTCCATGCTCCTAAACAATTCTTAATTATTAAGAATCACGCATATGTTGTACCTTGGAGCGTGTTCTAAGGTACAAAATCTTTAGCTGTCCCAAGGTACAACCACCCCGTGGTTTAAGAAAAACCAAAATAGTCAATCTAGATGCACTATCATTACTTTCTCATAAGCAAAATATTTAAAGTACTTCTCTTTTGTAACAAAATAAAATTCAGTTGATTAAATTTACAAATACAAAGACAGAAATAAAATAAAAATGAAGAAAATGTTTTCTTTTGGAGTCATGAAATTGTCTTTCTCTCACAAAATCATCAATTTTACTTATTTGATGCTGATTTTTACTATGTACCATTTAGCGGTGAAGGTAAAAATCAGAGATTACAAAAACGTGGCTGCTAAAAATAGATTCTTAGAAATTAGCATTGTCCCAAGGTACAACACTCTCCCCTACACACTCATAAATGTAAGGAACAATTTAGTCCAATCTCTCCCACACGTGCTATTTTGACTTACTTAACCGAAGTACTTGCAATGTTTTTCTTTTTTTCCATTTTTGCCGATGAATAATAATGTGCAAAGTTTTGAGAGTCGAATGCTGAGGGGGGGGGGAAGCAGTATTAAACATGTAAAAACGCAAAACAAAATGAGACTTAAATGGCTTCTTTTTTTTTGTCTTGTAACTTTAAACATAGTTTTTATTTTTTTTATTTCAGACATGTTATACATTCATTTCAAATGTATGTATCGATGATTTAGGGGTTGTGAAAAGAATATGCCATTAAAATTCCCGAAGGAAAAAAGATCCAATCTTTTCTCCTTTTTCCTCAGGAATATTAAAAGTAAACTACAGTCGAGTCCCGACTTACGCGAGGGATGCGTTCCAAGACACCTCGCGTAAGTCGAAATTTCGCGTTGTAGAAAAAGGTATATACGATTTTTTTAAAAACATACCAAATTCTTTTAGATAATTATAAACAACCCTTAAACTGCTTTAAACCATTCCTCAACTATACACTACAGTTTCCTACACAAAGAAACGAACTTTTACTGTATTTTAAAAGAAAAAAAAATGTTTGCTTTGTTCAACATAAAATACTGTGAAAATGCACAAAATGAATGATCAATAGGAGAGAGAGACATAAAATAATACAGCACTGAACATACAGTATGTAGTAATAATAAAATGCTGCACTATAATAGTACTGTACAGTAGACACAGTAATAATATTTATGAATTAAAAATCAAGATGATGATGATTTATGCACGATGATCAGATCGTTAGTCTTATCTAATTTTTTTGTACAGTTGCTTCTCCTTTTCTTTTATAACGTTTCCATTTACGGCAACACCCCTCTATCTGGTCTCTTTAATCCAAAATACAAGAGCAACTTCCATTTTCATAATACAAACTTTGCTTAGACATTACTCTGCGAGTTTTAACATTAAAACTAAATTCTGAATTCTTACGATCTCACGGTAAACTTTTTTCTTGATTTTTAAGCTGTACGTATGGAAGTTTTACTTATAATACTTATTATCGTGCTGCCTTCAACGCATTTTTAGTTGCTCTAACACATCGAATTCTTAATTTGTCAGAAACTTTCTCTTTTTCTTTCCATCTTCACAAGCTTTAAATGAAACAGTGCGAGAAAGTGCCATCACATTTTATAAACATTAATATTTAGAATGAAAAAAAAAGAGAAATGCTGAGTGGTTATTTGATACACTAACAAAGCACTTTGTAGACTAGCGTGGTGCGGGAACTGCTGCTGTTAGTGATGCTAAAAGGATGCAAATCAATTCATGAAATCAATATTTAGTAACCAATAACGAAGCAAATACTTCTTTCCGTAAATTTTCGTGTTGCGGGTGAGGAATTCGCAATAGCTCTGAAATTCATTGCTGGTGAAAAACTCGCATTATAGCAATTTCGCGTAAGTTGAATGCATTGTAGCGGGAGCCGACTGTAATCAGAAAGTGATGATAGCTGTATCTTTCTCCCTCTCGCGCAAGTGAAGTAGATCTTTCCTGGCGTTTTTCCTTTAAAGGAGAGCAAAATATTCATATTATTAGCCTAGGGAAAATCCAGCTAAAATCCAATTAGTCTCGGTTGTAGGAATTCAAGTTTTAAATTTTAAAACTTTTCAAGACGAGACTTTTTTGAAAACTTTGAAACTGAAAGAATGAATGTTTAAAAGACTTAAATGAATAGTTTTGATTACAAAAAGATAAAAATAAGTCCTCCTACCAAATCTCTATTCAGTCTTCAAATACAGGAATAACATTTTTTCTCTATTTTAAGTTATATCTACGCTTGTATCATTGCAGGCCAAACAGAAAGCAGTATTTGCTACTATGTCCAAGGAAGAACAGAACATTGGCTGCTGGCAGTAAAATGCCAGTATTATTTGCAGTTAATTTGTATCATATTGGAAGGAAGTATAATTCATTCGATTTTGCTGCATACTAAATAGTCTGAGATCCAACTTAGATTGATCTACCATCATCGAGTTTTCTAATAAATTATGTATAAAATTGTAAATTGTAGATAAAAATATTTTAAACACGGTGGTATGGGGTTGTCTAAGCAAAGTGGTCAATCGCGGGTTGTTGCGATTTAAAATTTCAATAATTGAGATTTTCTGCAGGTATCTTCGGGTTTAAGAAGACTTTTTCTGTAGAACTATATAAAGGTATCACACATTTTTTTTTCCTGCGAAAACGTCGAGTTTCGAGTCGAATAAGCGTCTTTTGCGAGAAATTTAAATTTGCTTCCAAATTAAAAAATCTGCGAACAGTTTGCAGATTCCTGAAAAATTTGAAAATACCTGCAGAATTATTAGTTATTGAAACTTCAAATCTCGACAACCCTATAGTTTGACCACGGTTCCTTAGACAACCCTACCAATGTATGTGCTATATTTTTATTTATAACTTAAGAGGAAACTCGACGAGGGCAGTTCAACCTAAGTCGGAACTTAGGCTGTAACGAATAGCTTAAACTTTGAAGGAAGAGGTATCAGAAAGTTTCATTATTACCGAGATTTTGCGCTGCAGTTAACAGATAATTCAAGCGCGTTATAACGACTTGCCTAAGATCAAAATTCCAGAATTTCGTTTGAGATAAACTTTTAAGTCGGATTGCCGATAATCAGCGTTGAGCCGCGCAAAGTCGAATTTGTGGCGGTGATTTAAACACAATCGGGGTTCCAGAATTTTTTTTTTAAACTTAAGTATAATACTCGGATCGGTGATGTCAGTCTTAAATCAATGTTTTGCTTTGAATCGATGTAATTAGCCTAGTCTTACCGGGGCCGTCGCGAAAGTACACTTTAGAAAAAATCCGTAAAATTTACGGAAATAAACTGTCAGCCAGGACGCCAGTTTTCTTCCGTTTATTTTACAGAAATCTTCCGTATTTTTATTATTTATTCAAGCTGATTTATTATTTTATGAAGATTAAAAAATGAAACTATACTTTCATAAATACATTTCAATATTTACTATACTACTACGAAATACATGTATACAAAGGTAAATTTCCGAATATGCCTCTGTAACAGATGACAAAAAAACATAATAATAAAATATTGATTAGGATGCAATGAAATGGAAGTTGCAAACGATTTAAGACTTACTCGCTTTAAATAAATATAAGATCAAAAACTCGAGCACGAGAACCAAAATCCAAACACGCGGGCGAAATTTCGAAGATTCGAAGAAAAACAAAGTATAACCGGTTACAGATTCAAAAAACAGAGAAATCCTGTATTTTATTACGAACAGTTTTTTTCTGTAAAAAATACGGATAACTTCTTCAAAATTTGCAGTTTTTTTTACAGTGTAACGGGGAACAGCACAGCTGCTCTCCGTTACTTCCGCGGCGGCCCCGGTCTTGCCCGAAGAAAAAGAATGCATTTTAATTAGTTTTCATTTCGGCACTTTGATAAAATCTTATTGACCTCACGCATGACTAAGCTTGAGGCTTGGTCGAGACGTAATCATCGTGTTCCTTGACCTTGGTTTCGGAAACAGATTCACAGAATAATTCGTTGTGAGCTAAAATAGATTGACTGGATAGAAGGAAGATAACAAGCGTCATTCGGGCCTGCGTTATTGTGATGTCATTTTTGATGTGCAACGTGGGCGACAGGTTAATGAACTATGTAGTTGTCATTTATTTCGATGTTGTAAACAAGAGTTAGGTTATGTATCCGCAGAGAGAGGAACAGAGCGCTTCGAAGCAATTTCAATAAGATGGGTTGTTGCACAGTTACATTTAGGACAGCAACAATTTCGGAATGCTTGTTCTGTCAATTATAGGAATAATAATTTAAAACTTCCCAATTATTTTTATTGCTTCTTTATCTTTTGAGTAGCATGGTTGTAATATTTCTACTTAATAGGGGTAATGATTGTTTAATTTAAAAAACATTAAATTCTTGTTTCGAACATCGCAAAAAATGTTTTTTTGATGCATATCTATGTTTAGACTTTTCTTTGTAACTTGTGAGACTTACCACAAGGAAATTTATTTGATACAGAAATATGTACAAACTTTTAAGGAGCTCCAAAAGTAATTTTAAGCTATTTTATTCATTTATAAAACTTATTTATTATGACCGGTCAGCTGATGAATAACGGCAAAAATGAAAAATAATTCTTTCAGTGTTAATGAATGTCATAAAAATAAGACAAGTTACAAAAATAAATAAATAAAGACGATTGTGGCCTATCTGCAGATTGAGATTTTTTTCTGACTTCCTGATGCTTTAACATATATATATTGGGTTGTTCGGAAAGTAATTTCGTTTTTTCCCGTCAGAGGACTTAATTACGTTATTTCGAAACCAACTTCACACTTAAGCCGCATGACCATTATATGTCTTGAGAGCTGATATTGCAAGGCTTGTGTGTGAAAAAGTTCTATTAATTCTACGCAGTAGTTTTTGGTTGGTGCCCTTTTAAATATGAAGAGCAATAAGCAGCATTTTCGTCATATTTTACTTTTTTACTTCAGAAAAGGTAAAAATGCTGTCCAAGCGAGAGAAAAATTGAAGGATGTGTATGGAGAAGGCGTGTTAACAGTACGCCAGTGCCAGAACTGGTTTGCGAAATTTCGATCCGGCAATTTTGATGTCGAAGATGCACCACGGTCTGGAAGGCCGGTCGAAGCTGACAAAGATGCGATAAAGGCATTAGTTGATGCAAATCGGCGAATAACCACACGAGAGATCGGTGAGAGATTAAATTTGTCGAATTCGACTGTTTATGGCCATTTGAAAGGCATGGGCATAACCTCGAAGCTCGATGTGTGGGTGCCCCATGTCCTTACGGAGCCTCACACAAGTTTGGTCACTCGCCAAAAACTTTTACAGCTTGAATGGGACGTACTGCAACATCCACCATATTCTCCAGATCTGGCGCCTTCCGACTACTATTTGTTCCGGTCCCTGCAAAATTTTTTGGATGGCAAAACCTTTACCTCAAATGAAGATGTCAAAAACCACCTGAACCAGTTTTTTGCCAGCAAGGACCAAAACTTTTATGAGAGGGGAATTATGTTACTGCCAGAAAGATGGCAAAAGGTGTTGGACCAGAATGGCCAATATATAATTTAATAAAATATTTATTCATTATACGAAAACTGTCTTTCATGTTACCCAAAAAAAACGAAATGACTTTCCGAACAACCCAATATATATATATATATATATATATTTTCAGATTGGCAACATTTTATAAAGCTTTTCCAGAAAATTATAAATTCACATTATAAATTGCAGTTTTCTACATTTGCAATGTTTCGAAATCGTTATTGTTTCAAATGCCTGTCAGTTATATATTTCTAACATTGAGTATGAATGTTATACATCTATACACGATGAGTTTTTTTTTTTTTTTCATCTTCATTAAATGATTCTACTCGAAGATATTTAACGCCTCTACTAGCATATTTCACGCCTTAAAAATCGGATCAACGGTTCAAATTATGATGCAGTCAATGGTACACTAAGTATGAATATTTCTCATCATTTCAATTCATAATGTTCCTACAAAAAACGTATTATTTTTGATTTCTAAATCATGGCTTCGTGAACGTTCCTAAAAATCCAAAATTTTGTCTTTTCGAGTTGTGCCACTATTCTTCAGGATGTGAGCTAGAAAGGTGATCGGAATGTAATGCGGTTTTTTTTCTAACAAATTTTAACTTTTTTTTTATTATCTTCGATCGATGGTGTATTTACCTTCATAATCAACAATCGTTTGTCAACTAGTATGCTAATTTTTAAACCAGATTGAAAGAAATAAAATGGTTTAGTAATTTAATATCAAGGGACGGAATTTTTCCTATCTGCTAAAGTTTTTATATTATTGTATTTTTTTTTTTTTAATTTTTATGCATAGAAAGTATTGCGCGAATGTAGAGAAATCAGATGATGTAATGTCGGGCGAATATATTCCATCGATTGTAAACAGAAAGGCGTGATTCTGACTCATGATTATTTAGGGCATCACTGCTCAAGACGAAATCTGGAAGCATTCAAGTATTAAGAAGATTTACCTCACCCACCACATCATTTTAAATACAGTAAAACCTGTAAAGTTGACCACCCTTGTAAGTTGACCACCTGTCTATGTTGACCGTTTTTATCAGGAACGGAACTAGCCCTATCTCATATAATGAGGGAAAACCTCTGTAAATTGACCACCTCTCTATGTTGACCACCTGTCTATCTTGACCACTAATGTACGCCAAATTTGGTCTGGAGTATTGTAAAAAAGCCTTTGTAAGTTGACCACTTAGTTTATTTTTTTAAACTTCCTTCAGCATATTATTTTATTTTATTATTTATTTATTTATAATAATATTTTTTTTTTGATAGCTTTCAAAGAATGCTTTTAATGATTTGATGACATACTAGCATTTTACTAACTAAACAGCAGCATAAAGTTTATGCTGCTCTTTATTCACCAAACTTGTTTTTCATTTGTTGTTCTATTTGAGATAGCTTTTTGTACTCTGTTCAATGAAAATAGGTGTCAGTAGAAAAGTTCAAAGTTTTTTCTTTCAGTTGCAATACGTTGTGGCAACACAGGAATTCTGGTAAAAGAGCAGGCCCGGATCAATACATTTTGGGCCCCCCTGCAACAAAATATGTAGGGTTCCTTACTAGCGGCCAGCAGTGTTTATTTGTAAAGCGAATAAGCCTTAGTGCTAGTTTTTTTTTCTATTTTTTCTTCAATTTCTAGAGTCGTTAGCCCCTTTAAGGACGCGGACCCCTCGCACTACAGGTACGCAGATCTGGACCTGCTAATGAGTAATGAATAAAGTTACATGTTTCTGGTGCAAGGGATTAAGAGATAGGACATTTTAATTTTGCCTTTATGAACTGGGAGAGTCGAGCTTGTTGCTTTTTGTCCTAAAAGTTTTACATAAAAAGGCTTCAAAAAGAAAGTTAGTGGGACTTGAGATTAATTAAAAGTATGAAAGATTAAAAGTAATTGAAAATGGAGAAAGCCAGAGAAAATTAGCTGGCATATATGGAATTTCTAAAACTAGTGTCTAATACAGTTAAAAACAAGGGAAAAATAACAAAAGTATTGGATTGGAATTTTTTAATTATTGTATAACTTTCAATAATGTTAAACAATGAAAGTGGAGTTAAACAGAAAGAGTAAGGGTGAATTCCTCAAAAAAATGAATACATGGTGCAAAAAATGACAAAAAAAAAGTACCGCCCTTTATAAGTTGACCACCTGTCTAAGTTGACCGCCAAAGTACTGCACCGCGAGTGGTCAACTTACACAGGTTTCACTGTAGCACCATCTGATTTCCTTTTAATCCGATATCTATAAGACAAAAAATTTGATTTTTTTTTTTTCAAAATGTCATCCGTTGAGCCGTTGAGAGCAAAAGTAGTGTAAATCAATAGAGCAAGAGTTTGAGTAGTTAATAGGTTTAGTAGAAATGCTGGACAAAATAATAACTTGTCAAATTTATTTCCGTACCGTCTGCATAATTTAGTAAAAAATAAATAAAAAGAAAACCACTAGACTTGCGTCACTTTAGATAAGTAGACTGAAGTAAAAACTTTCTGATGTTTTAAATACAAGTTATAAAAAAAAAAAAAAGATTTATACCATTTTTACGCATAATGGCTCAAAAATTTTCATACAAAGCTAACTGATTTTTAAGGATTCAGAGTTGATTTTTTGTACAGTGGATGGCAAAAGGTTCTTGAGAACTAAGGTACGAAGGGATTTCAGAAAGTAAGGTAACAAGCCTATGCAGCATGAACATTTATTCAGGAACTACAAAATTTTTTTTTTTTCAGGGGGCTGTTCCCCAATACAAGATCGTAAAAAATCGATAGTTTTTAAAAAACATCCCCTTTTTTGACTGAAGCAGTCTGCGCTATGACCCACTCCGCCCCCCCCCCCCAATTTGGTACACCCCGCTGTTTTTTATCTTATTGGAATAGACTTTTTACTATCCAGATGGCCGATGGTTGTTAACTATTGCAGTTACTTGCGGAAGGAGATGTTCCTCCTACATAGTAATTCTCCCCCCCCTCATGGGGGTGTGGGGGGGGGGCGATTCCCCCCCCCCCCCCCAAAAAAACGAAACAATAAAAAAAACTAAAATTTTTCAAAAACCAACCTTAAATATTAAGTCTGCGCCACCCGCTCAACTACCCCTCCCCCCCCCCATCGCAAGCCACACTGCTTTTGTCCTTATTCGAATAAAATGCTTAAATTTTTTATCCAGATGGTCGATGCCAGTTCCCTATCGCAGAGTTACAGGGCGTAAGGGGATGCCCCCTAAATAGAAATTTACCCTACTTAGGTCATGGGGGTGGGGGGTGGGGGCTCCCCCTCCCCCCCCCAAAAAAAAATATGAAAATTAAAAATTTTCAAAAACCAACCGTAAAAATCTGAAGTCTGCGCCACCCGTTCAACTATCCCCTCCCCCCCCCCGTAGGCCACACTGCTTTTGGTCTTAATGGAACAAAAATAGCTTGAACGTTCTTCTATCCAGAGGGCCGATGGCTGTTCCCTATTGCAGAGTCACTTGTAAAAGAAGATGTTCCCCTAAAATAGGATTTCACCCTCTTAGGTATTAGGGGGGTCTGGGGCATCCCCCCCTCCTTCGGAAAAAAAAACATAACTATCAAAAAACTTAAGTTTTTAAAGGAAAAACTTTAAAATTTTGAAGCTTGCGCCATGACCCGCTCCACCCCCCCCCCCCTTGTCGTAGGACTCACTGCTTTTGATCTTATTGCAATAAATTGCTTGAATTTCTTTTATTCAAAAGGCCGATGCTTGTTCCATATTGCGTTAACTTTCGGGAAGGGGGTGCTTCTCTGAAAGTAAAAGTTAACCCGATTAGGTAAAACGGGGGGTGGGGTGGTCAACCCCCCCCCAAAAAAAAGAAAATCACCATAAAAACTGAATTTTTTAAGAAATAAACCTTAAAATTTTGAAGTCTGCGCCATGGTCCGCTCCATCACTCCCCCCCCTCCCCCCGTAGGCCCTACTACCTTTTGGTCTTATTCAAATAATAAGCTTGATTTTTTTTTTAATCCAGAAGGTCGATGGCTTTTCCCTATATCAGTCACTTGTAGAAGATGTTCCCCCTAAAATAGGATTTCACCCCCTCAGGTATTAGGGGGTCTAGGGCATACCCCCTCCCCCCGTCCTTAAAAAAAAAATTAAAACCATCAAAAAACTAAAATTTTTAAAGGAAAAACTTTAAAATTTTGAAGCTTGTGCCATGACCCGCTGCAACCCCCCCCCCCCGTAGGACCCACTGCTTTTGATCTTATTGCAATAAATTGCTTGAATTTCTTTTATCCAAAAGGCCGATGCCTGTTCCATATTGCATTTACTTTCGGGAAGGGGGTGCTTCCCTGAAAGTAAAAGTTAACCCCTTAAGTAAAACGAGGGGGGTCAATCCCCCCCCCCCGAAAAAAGAAAGAAAATCACAAAAACTGAAATCTTTAAAAAATAAACCTTAAAAATTTGAAGTCTGCGCCATGACCCGCTCCATCCTCCCCCCCCCCCACCAATAGGCCCTACTACTTTTGGTCTTATTCGAATAAATAGCTTGATTTTTTTTTAATCCAGAAGGCCGATGGTTTTTCTCTACTGCAGAGTTATAGCGGAAGGGGATGTTCCCCTTTAAATAGGAATTCCTACCCACATGTTATGAGGGTGAAAGCACCCCCCACCCCCCCAAAAAAAATTATAAAAATTAAAATTTCTTAAAAACAAACCTTAAAAATATGAAGTCTGCGCCACTCGCTCAACTCATTAATGTGGTTTGACTGTAACAGGAAATTTCTTAATTGCCTGTGATCAACCACTGGCACCACGTTATACTGAATTCCACTTAATGGTGGTCTGAAACAATTTTTACTCGTCTCGGTACAACAGACCACCAATGGTTCTGAATGCTAGTCAATGCATAAAAAATTTTATTGCAAATACAAGCCAAGGAGCAAATTTGTAAAAAGTTGCTAGTACAGAATGTGCTGTAAATAAAATTATACATATAAACGAAAAACAAGCAAGTGTTACAGATTTATTCCAATAGCCCACTGGTAAAGAGTTGAGAGGGGGATGTTACACACACTCCTCCAAGTGAAACGATACCTCTGGGGGTGCTGGACTAGGGATTGCTCATTTTCTGGTCTGAATCAGAAAATCAGAGCTATCTTCAGGGTCACATCCAACTGGTTAAACTACAAATAGTGGCAGGTACGGATTCGATTCTTTACCCTAGAGTGACGAGTGGTAAAGAATCGAATTTTTAAACAATATGCTTAGATACTGTTTAAGGCTTTCACGGCCGGCGTCAATATGAGGAGATAACATTTCCGGGCTCATGATGGCTGCAGCAAAGCAAGCCGAAACGTCTGGAATTTCTACTCCAACTAGACCACGGCCAATAAGCCCGGAAATGTTATCTCCTCATAATATGCTTAGATTTTTAAGCCCTGCAGACCCTTATCTGATACAATATGTAAACTCTGAGTTCTACTGTGTTTTTTGAAAGCCATATCAATTTTTCAGATTTTAGAATATCTCTTACAGTAGAACTTCAATTATCCAAACTCCAACTTTCCGAATCACCTTCAGAATTTCTGAAACAAAAATACAGTAAAACCTGTAAAGTTGATCACCCTTGTAAGTTGACCGCCTTTTTTCAGGAACGTAATTAGCCTTTATCGTATAAATCAACCTCTATAAGTTGACCATCTGTTTAAATTGATCAATAAAGTAGTGCACCGCAAGTGGTCAACTTACACAGGTTTCACTGTATAAGATAAATTTTAAAAGATTAGACTACCAATCTAATGTAGGCGCAGCATAAACGTTAATGGGATGATAAAAGTAAGATAAATTTTTTAAAAGATTAGACTACAAACCTAGTGTAGGTGCAGCACAAACATTATTGGGATGAAGAGTCAGTGTCATAGTGCAGAAGCTTCTAATGTACAGCACAAGTAAATACACTCAGCACACACACAAGTTAATGTGTTGACTTTCCTTTCAATTAATCAAAGACTTTTTCTCTAAAAATGTTCTTTTCTCCCCTTTTCAACACAAATATTGACTAATGAAAATCCAATCATCCGAATGGGGTTCAGTTTCAATTGAATCGGAAAATTGCAGTTCCACTGTATTGCCATTTCAATTAATATTTTTATGTTATTCTATTAAATTACCAACATATGTATTCTAAAAAAATATCATTCACATAAAAAATGTTAATTTAAATTCATTAATTGCTACACTCTTCATGGTTAAAGTTAATTTTCCAAACAACATATTTCTATACATTTTTTATATTCAATGTGTCGAGAAAATTTTTGTTCCATGAAAACAAGAAACAAGAAAGGCACAACAATGTGGCATTAAAATGTTGTACAACAACTTCATGTAACTCATTAAAAATAAAACTCTTTTACAATGCAATCAAGATGTGAACTTAAGGTGAGCAGGATTGTAAACAGCAAGTTTCCCCCTTTTTTTTATGCGTGCTTGTACCCCAAAAAAATTTTCCAGTCAAATTTGAACTTAAGTTTTTCCTGGCAATATTTCAATAGAATTTCTTTATATTTTCTTCAGTTAGGCCTGAAAGTCAATCATCACTTAAGCTTACAGTTTCTATAAAAGTGAAGTTCAACAATAACACTAAGTAAGGAAAAAAGATTTTAAATTTATTTTATAGAAACATTTTCCCACTATACCTTCTCTTACGTAATGCTAAAGACTTTGTAACTAATGTAAAAATATTTTTCACCACAGGGGGGGGGGGGGAGTCACCTTTTGACTCTCCCCTGAATTCGCCTTTGGCCACTGGCAGTGTGGCGAGATCATGCGTAGGTGGTTGAACCGTTATTTGCTTTGAGAAAACCCTGTAGTCTGTCGTCATGTGAATATGAATGCTTGATAGACATAACTTCAAACTGCACCTTTAAATCTACCTTACAGATACTTCACTTGAAGGTCTGACTAAAAAAGAAATACCTTGGCAATTAGTTATTTCAGAACAATATTATTCTACAAACCATGTTATTATGAATTTCCTCACAAATTCTAAAAACAATTTGTCAGGAGCCCACCAATTTTCCTTGCCTCCAAAGATTTTACAATTTTTGTCAGTCTGTGGTTACCCATTTTTGGTTTTGGCTGAACACCAAAAAACCCCAGCTGTTGAAAACACAAAGCCTGTCCTTCCAACTGTCATAACTTATATATGCAAAACTGAATTTAACTTATGCAGTAACCAAAACTATACACTGAAGCTGCCTAAATGCTGATCCTAACATTCTACTCTAGATATCAACCATTAAACCCAATACATTAAAATTGCATCAGTTAAAACAACTTCACATTTCAATTTTGAATTCTAATCGTTTTGTTGTAACAATTGTTTTCTGTCTGTTCAACTTGATTTTTGTATTCCAGAATTTGTAAATAAAGTTAAGCATTATAAGCTACCTTTTATTAAAAGTACTGTAGGATGGGATAACTTTGGAACATTTTTCAAAGTTTAACTGCTCCTATCTTTATTTTCAAAGAAAAAAGCTAAATAATCACAAATATAACAATTGAGTATTCCTCTTACAAGATATGGCAAAAGAATAACTCTAGTTATAGTGATATTTTATTTAAAAAAATCTAAATTTGTCCTAATCTTACCCCATTGATTGGGATAACATTGGAACAGTGCTTTATCCCAATTCAAAACAGTAGGAAACATGACTTCGAACCATTGTACCATAGGTGCCTGATCTAAACTAGGAACAACAAAGGAAATGAGTTTATATCAATCCTAGAATATTATATATTAAATAGATAATTAAGAACAATGCATTCTAACTAACAAGTAAAAGATTACGATATTATTTTAAACTGCTATGAAATTTAAAAAAAAAGATAGTGTAACTAATACTATTTAAACACTTTATAAAGTTTAGTTTTTGTCAACCAAAGCCAAAATAAGGCTGTAAACTTACAGCCCTTTAACTTTGAAAATTTCTCAGTCCCATAGTAACCTCGTGAAAAGATGAAAATTTACAATGTACAGGCTGTAAAACATAAACATAGTTATTATACCTTACAACATAACCAGTTATCATGATTGTCAGTTATGAAACCCTATATCCCCAGAAAAGAAACTAATCAGTTTATGCAGAATTTCTGATCAATAGAGACGTACCGAGCAGCACTTTGGCCGAGTAGTCGAGTACTCGGCCTTTCGCTACTCAGCCGAGTACCGAGTTCCAATTATATTTTAAGAAGAACCACGGACACACACGTGACAAATTGTGAACTCATTGGAATAGTAGTATAGACCTCCATATAAAAAAAAATAGTTTTTAAAACAAAATTCCAGCTGAAATTTAATTATGTATTATTTAAAAGATTTTGTTTGTGTCAATACTTTTACAAATAAGTTATTTTTTAAAGTAAAAATAAACAAATACATAAAAGGTAGGATTATCAAGTTGGAATTAAAACAAATTATATCAATCTATACTTCTAGTCAGACAAATGTAAATAATTTTTTAAAGCAAATGAAACAATGTTAAAAGTACAAATGTGCAGGAGCACTGTAGACACATTCTTCTGCATTACAAGGAACATCTTTTTCAGTGCATAAAATGTGAGCAAATGAACGTAAAAAAATCCGACTTTTGTCGGATGTCTTTAAATCCATAAGCTCACATTTTGTGCATTATAAAAAGCATTCCTTGAAATGCCAAAACACGTGTCTACAGTGTTCCTGCACATTTGTGATTTTAACATTGTTTTATTTTTTAAGAAAGGGTATTTTTATGCTTCTTATAAATAATTTTGTTAGTGGCAAAAATCCATTTAATAGTATAAAAATTTCATATTTTCTGTACTTGCCTTTTTGCTCCATTTTTAATATATAAGTTTCATTAATTTTGGGGCATTAAAATATAAGATTTACACCATTGAGGCATAACAAACTTCATTATTCTCAGAATTTGAATTTGACTTTTAAATTTGAATTGTAAATGATTGCAGTATATTATTTATATGCTTGCACTTTTTTTTTATTAATTGTAACATCTGCTTTGAACATTATTCAATTTTTTACAACTACTCAGTATTGGCCAAGTACCTGATCAAAATTTGCTCGAGTACTGAGTACTCGGCAAATTGTGCGAGCAAGCCGAGTACCCGGTAGTTACCGAATACTTGGTACGTCTCTACTGATAAACATAGCCAAGATTAGTTGTACTACATTAAGTTATTTTTGGAATAATTTATTTTATTTTTTATTTATTTTAAGTTAATAACTATGCTTTTAAGGAAAATAAATTTAGGATTTTTGATGGAAGTGCATTTAAATTTCACATAAGACACAAATTAGATAAACTACTTCAAATTGAATGCAATATACCCCGACAGCCCGGTCATCACATACTGAGACTGTAGTTTCGTTCTTACTAGAACTCCTCAGTCAGGAATAGTGAATAACAGAGCTGGTTTCGGATGTCATCTCAATTCAGTTCCGACTTAGCCCTGGCTTAGGGGTAGTAACTTACTGCTAAAAACCCATACTTGGTCTTCAACTCACAAGTGGAACCATACCATGTTGCGAACACTCGCTGGTGAATTCACTTTATCTACCAGTTTGTAGGCACTCTCAGCTTCAATTGAGATATCATCTGCCATCTGCTCAGTTATTCACCAATTCTGACTGAGGAGTTCTAAAAAGATCCAAACTGCAGTCTCAGGATGTGATCAGGCCGTTTGGTACATTACATCTTGTTCTGGGGCCTTAGCCTTGGCTTAGAGGCGGTATCTTACTGCAAAATATTTCAAATTGGCATAAAATAAAAATTAAATTTTTCAGATAAAAATTTTTTTCCAGGTATTCAACTGAATATTTTTTTACTTAGTGCATCTCAATTAACATCAATAGAATATTACTGGATATTAGGGTTGGGCAATGAATCGCAAAAAACTGTTGTACATCCTACATCTTTAAATCAGATTAGAATTTTTCTCTAAACCAATTCATCAATATAGCACTGGCTACAAATCCTACCACCAATATTCAGACACCATTCCACAATCGTTACCGTTTCAATATCTTAATTGTTTCAAAATTCTGTAGAAGCAGGGGCACCCAGATGGGAGGTTACTGTGACCTACAAAAATGCCCTTATTCCACAATTTTTTTCAGATGATTCATAAAATTTAACGATTACTTTTTGAACTTACCTTTTAAAAAAATAATGAAGTTTAATGTCTCTTCTCATAAGATGAATTCATACTTATAGCTTATGCAGTACAATTCAGCAAATTAAAAAAATTTCCCAACTAAAAATTTAAATTCTGTTATCTCTGCGTGGAAGTATCATAAGCGAACAAAGACCTTCACTTTTCCCAAAACTTGCAGGAAATGCAGTTTTTTAAGCTCTTGACAGAAAAAATATTGATGAACAAAGTTTATATATATCTTATAATCATTCAACAACAAAAGAAAAAAAAAACGCTTAAAGTGTAAAATAGCTACTAAGATTGCATATACATATTTTGGTGTTTTGATGAACCCCTTTTTAAATGCTAAAAGACTGCTCACATCTTTTTGCATTAGGAAAATAGATTCATTGTAATACCAGAACACCTGTAATATTTATTGCTATCTTGTCCCTATAAAAGTTTTTTTTTTTTTTTTTTTTGGCAACTTCCTGCTAGCGTTAGAATCTGTTTGTAGTATCTGGGATAATTTATATTTTTTCATCTGGAATATATTTTGTAAAATTTAAACAAGCAGTTTACAGTGAAATCTCGTTACAACGAACTTCAAGGGACCGTAAATTTTGCTCACTGTAACGGAATTTTCGCTGCAATTGAATTAGAGCAAAGTAATGGAAATGAAATATACAGAAAATTTCCTTTGTTGAAACCGATATTTAGTTGTATTGGTATTTGTTGTGACAAGATTTCACTGTATCTTTAAAAAAAAAAACTTACATTGTGATGTATTGTGACATTGCCATGTAAGGTTGGCGATGCATCACGATGTAGAAATTTCTACATTGCTTAGTCCAACTGAATATAACAAAGTTATTGTACATCATTGCGGTAATTTTTAAGAAAATAATGTATGCAGAATTATAGAATAAATGAAAACTTACCTACAAATGTCAGGGCCCGCGCTAAAGATTCGCCACTGCGCCAAAAGTGATAAAATTGTAAATTCAACAAAAGAAGCTGATTTGCTAAAATTCTTGGCAAACGGAAAATTTTCGGAAATTTTCATAAAAAATAGAAAAAAGATTTTTCCCTCCGCCCTCAAAATTATAATTGGAAAATCTGCAAGAAAAAAAACAAATTGGGATTTCCATGTCGTATGCATTGTTATTAAGTGCTTAGTAAAATGTTAGTGTATACTGCATATTTAAAATATTAGTACTTGCATTGTCTATTTTATAAAATTACTCCTTTGGTTTCCAATTGAAATTTTCTAGAAATTTTTTAAATTCACAATTAAAATTAACTAAAGTTAGGTTTTTGGCTAATGCAATTGAAATTTGACTAATTTGTTGGCTAACAATTTGAAATCCCTAGCAAGGGCCCTGTATATGATGCACGCTAGACAATGTTTTTTTTTTTTTCAACATCTTTCTTGTGCACTTTATAAAGTTATTTTTTAATCTTGTTATGGTGTTTTTTACTTGCACCAAATCAGTGCACCATCAAGCCTGGTACTATTATCTGACAGCACATTGCACCCAGGTAAAAAAAAAAGTGACAGAATACAAAAATGTTCAATTCCTACAAAGCAACAACTAAAAACCTAATGAATATATTGCATTATTAGTACCCACAATTACTAGATAATATTCCTAATGTTTCAGCTCTGAGCCTAATGCTTTTGCTTTTAAAAACCAGAATTTTCACCTTCAAGTTATGGAGTTGTTCTTTGAGCACTATTTCGTGACATCTTGGGATACAATGCTGTAAGATCATGCCTATGTGATTGAGCCACTTTCTGCTTCGACAAAGCCCTGCAGTCTGTCATCATGTTAATATGACCGTTTGATAGTAACAGTAAAACTGATATAACTCCACTGTCAAATCCCATCTTTTAGTAACGTTATATCGATTTTGGTAATATATCGAAATATAAAGTGTAAGATTACAAATAATGTTAAGAAATGTGATAAAATTAAAGCACGATTTTACCTCTTTAAGTTAAAAAAATTAATAGATTTCAGGCTCCAACATTAATTAGTTTATCTAAACTACCTGTTTTCTGGTCCAAAATATTAATATTTTTTAGCTTCAGTTTGACTTTTTTTTTTTTGCTCAAAATAGATAGCTCTGTTCTTTTCTAATGCAAGAAGGCTGTTCAACATTTTTCTATCAGTCGCATATTCCTTTAAGAATTTTGTTAGTTTCTAAATGCGACGTTCGTTTTACAGTTTCTGACTTAAAATTCCCTTCTACATTCTCAAGTTCTCCTTCAGATGATCGGAATCGCTAACTTAATAATTTCCTCGAGAGCCATATTTTCAAAAGTTGAAAATGATTTTTCGGCATCAATGTATTTATTTACTGTGGAAGATTTTGCAAAACAATCTATATGTTGATGTTATTCTGAATCTCTCATTTCAACATTACTCTGCACTGTTTTTTTCACCTTCAACTAAATCTACATATCTCCAGCTATTGACAAGTTTCTGGTGTAATTTCATCCCATAAACCCAGTTAGCTAAAAGCGTCGTAAAGGTTGTGTAAAATTTAAGCCCTGGTGTAAAAAATGCAGGCACATGTTAACGAAGCCCCACTTTCCTGTTTAACCACTGATAGTGTTTTTCGGTAGAGAGTAGACCACAAGTTTATTGCAAACGAGCTCTCCACAAAGCGTTTTTGCCTGGAAACATTTTGGTGTACTCTACTTTTGAATAACCGGGGTGGGAGTGCTTATTACACTATAGATACAGAAGGGAATAAACAGTATTTGTAATTAAATAATTGTCAACTTACTGTAAACATCAGAAAATTTTTTGAAAAAGCATTTTTTTGGAGCATGGTATTGGTCTGCGTCATAACAAGCGACACAATTATGGTGGTATAATAGGATTGGTGCTTTAAAGGGTGGGCCTTAAGTCAGGGTTTGACTGTAAATTCAAGACTGCTTCCTCAATCAGGATCCTTCCACAATTTTGGTCAGTGGGGATACAAAAAATATCAATTGCTCTGTTGCCAGAGCAAAGCATGTTTTTCTATTTGCCACAACCTACCAATTTGAATTTAAAACCTATGCAGCAGCTAAGAGGTGTTTCACATCATTATTTATAGTGAAGCATGTTAGTCAAGATTTAATTTACTACACAAGCCTTAAATTTTAGTCTTAAAACTTTTTTGATGAGAAGTAAACAAATCTTCAGAAATTTCAACTTCATTCGTTCAAGGAGAAGCAGCGTTTCAAACCAATAGGATCGTTCGCAAGGCAGAAAATTTTCTTAAAACATCTCTGACTGTACAACGACCCAAATAGTTTGAAACAAAATAAAAATGCATGCAATTTAGCTTTCGAAACAATTGACAGCATGAAATCACGTGGGTAAATATCTCAAAGTCAAAAAATGTTTCACCTTAAATTCAGCACATATGTATATCAGCACACGCGATGTAGATTCATTAAAACGAAAAAAAGTCAAAGATATTTACAGAATTGTGAGCGAAACTATAATTTTCTCATCGTTCAAAAGAATAGCGATCGAAACAAAATAATCATACGTGAAATAAATATAAGAACAAAAAAAAACTTAACGAAGTAACGGTGCAGTTTCACTTCATTGACTTGTAAACAAGCATGGAACAGCGGTTACAGGGTTACAAGCTCCTTTTAGTAAAATCGAGTCGTCAGAAGAAGGCATCTACTACTGTAATCACGAAGAATAAATTTGAAAAATAAACGTAATAATACAAAATGCGTGAAAATGACTTTTATCATTTCATGAACGCCGCCATTAAAATCATAAATATCATGTGACAGATCACGTGACAGTTGGGCACCCTTTTTAAAGGAGCCAAAAGAACCGCAAGGACATCTCCAAGCCTCCGTTTTCACCCGTATGCACCTTGCTTTCACCCCAGGGTGCCAAAGGACCTTTCAACGGCTCCTGTAGTTCTAACAGTGTAGGAGCAGCATCGTGAGGAGCCCGTCGACGGTGATGGTGCGGAGGGTGGCGGTGGGAAAAATCAAAGGAACTTTAAAAACAGTCAAGTGAGAACAATAAGCAATCGTGATTGCTCAAAAAAAGCCTTACTTTTCGGTCATGAATCTTCAGAAATTTTTTGTCAATATTTTTTCCCCACCAATTAATGTTCTTCCCAAATCCGCATACATTTGCGCCTCACTGTAGACCTTTGATTTATTGAAATTTATGAACTCTTTCAGTAGCTAGCATAAATATAAAATTACTTTTAACATACTTCGTGAATAGAATCACATATAAATGCGTTAATGCCGACACGTATATGAATTGCGTGGTTAAATTGAATTCACCAATGAAATTTACAAAATTTGATGAAAAGCTCTGCTTTGATGATGCTAACAAAAAGCTCAAACAGTTTTATTTCAGTGTTGTAAAACTTTGAAAAAAAAAAAAAAAAAAACTTTTTAATGCATGAATTTATATTCTGAGGCAATAACTTACGATTAAGTCGTCTATTTTCTTTGCCTGATCATTAAAAAAAGAAAGAAAAAAAAGGAAAAGACATTCATTAGAAATGAAAAAAGCGATTCCGATAGTATTTTCGAAATTTTACGTAGAAACTAAAAATTTTGCCAGTCGATCTCGTAACACGATGGAAAACTCTCGAGTACGATTTTTTTTAACGGAAACGATGACTTTCAAATGGAATCAATTGTTTACGATCTCCAGTTCCTTACATTTAAGCTTACTACCAAACGGCACGACTTTAAGGGTCACAAATCTGGATGAAATTCTGGATTTAGGTCTTTTCGCGCTAGATATGAATCCAGGCAAAACGGTTTGACTGCATATCCCTAATTCGGCTACGACGGGGGTCCAAAGTTGCTGTTTGAGTCCAGAAAAACAATGGTTTTTCCTTTGAAATTAAACTTTCTTTACCCTTTTCTTGCATTTTCATTGCCATATGTGCTAATTAAATGCATTCGCAACATTGAATAAATCTCCCTCCCCTCGTTGTACTGACAAGAGACGTCGAATGTCTTGGGAGGGTGGACATAGTCCAAAAGTTTTAAATTCCAATAAAGCCGTCTATGCAATTCTGGAGTAATGCAAATCAGTGTAGCTCAGACGGCAAAAACTTGAGGGTTACGAATTTGGATAAACTTCTGTATTTAGGTCAATTCGTACTAGATATGAGCCCAGGTAAAATAGTTTGAGTACATAGGCTTTAGGTCGACTGCAAGGAGGGTCTAAATTTGATTGTTTGGCTCCGGAACAGCAATAGCGTTTTCTTTGGAATATGAAATTTTGGCACAATATTTGCTTTCCTAACATCTGCCGCGCTTCCTATTAGTACAATGTAGGGGCGGTGGAATTTACTCTATACTGTGAATGCATTCAGTTGGGTAATACTACCATGCAATATCAAGAAAAGAGTAAAAAACGTTAATTTCAAAGGAAAACTCATTGCATTCTGGAGCTAAACTAGAAACTTTGGACCCCCCCCCCCCCATTACGGTCAAACTAGAACCTATGCAGTCAAACCGCTTTACCTGGGCTCATGTCTAGTGGGAATTAACCTAGAACTTCGTCCAGATTCGTGAACCTCAAGGTCGTGTCGTTTGGTAGTTATTTTTTTTCTCTCTTTATTTGCTATATGAAATCTTTTTACTATCTGAAACATGAACAAGGGAATGTAGTAAAAAGCAGGAAAGGAGTTAAATGTGTGATGATTAAGGGAAGAATTGGTGCTTTTATGTCAAATCAACATGTACTGAAAATTACAAATACAAATGCTGCTTTTCTATTATTTGTTTACGTACAAGCGAAAACGTTTACGTCTTAGGAAATATTGTTTCTGTGCAGTGCTGCCAGATTGGGGGAAATTTCCCCATTTTGGGGAAATCTGGTGCTCTCTGGGGAAATTTTGGGGAAATGAGTTTTGAGGGGAATTCTTCGGGAAAAAAAATTTTTCTTGGGGAAAACCTGGCGAAAAATAAAACCCTCGGGGAAAAAAGAATTTTTTTCGTATTTAGATTCGAGTCAAGAAGTAGTAGTTACATTGCTTGTATCAAACAGCGTTGGTTCAGCTTTGCTTAGCTTTATTTAATTCGCACTTCGCATTATGTGGAATATTATGCTACGGAATTCGCATCTGCGTGAGTAACTAGTTGATACGGGAAACAGGTTGAAATAAGTGTGATGAAGAATGTTCTTGGATAAATATATACAAAAATCATAGTTTAAATGTACATACAGAAGCAGAGCAGTAAATGCAAGTAGAAAAAAAAAAACATTTGGCTATTTCTTATCTTTCAGTCAGGTACTTGTATTTATGACTAGAGGCACCCACACGGTTTTGCCCGTTGTTGAAAATTAAAATGTCTTTCGGTTCCCATGTATATTTACAAATAATGCATGATGAATTTCTCGCCAATTGGCTTGCCCACGTTACGGTTCCACGTTATGATAGCTTGGTAATTTACTCGTCCATCTTATGATAATTTAGCTCGGGAAAATGTTCTTAAAATTGGAATAGAAAAAGAACAAAATCGAATTTTCGAAAAATCGCTGAAAGGTGCACACCCCTATGCTACAAACTAATTCTTAGCCGAATTTCATGAAAATCGGCCGAACGGTCTAGCTATGCGCGTTATAGAGATCCTAACAGACAGAGAGATATCCAGACAAAGAGACTTTCAGCTTTATTATTAGTAAAAATAAAGAAAGATAAAGATCAAGAAGACAAAAAAAAAAGCGAAAATGGGGGGAAAAAAAGTTGGGGAATTTTATAAGAAAACTTGGCAATTTGGGGGAAAAATTTTTTTTCAAGAGACAAAAATATTAGAGGAAGTCGATTCATTTCATGAAAATATTAGTGGAAAAATAATTTTTGAATTTGGGGAATTTTGATGGAAAACATCGCTTTTTGGGCAAAAGTTGGAAGGGAAATGGGGAAAACTTGATTTGACCATCTGGCAACACTGTTTCTGGGTCATTCTCCCGAACATGATACAAATCATGTCAGAGGCTTTGGAATTAAAAAAAAAAAATAATTTTAATAATTACCATTAATTTTTTATTTTTTAAAATTGATTCTCCATTTAACTGTGTGTAAGCAGCAATTGTTTGTCCATTAGTCATCGTTAAAAATAATTACTAAAATATTTTGCTTTGGAACAAGGAAAATACTACGTGTTCCAGCTTCAAATCATTAGGCGTTAGAATGTGATTGAACGGGCACATTCAACTCGAACGGAATTCTATAGAATCTAATACGATCAATTGTACTTACCCGCAAGAGTAAATTTCTCGTTACGCTACTGGTAGATAGAATTTGATTGAATCGAACACAATTGAGTTGAATCAGGTCCTAAGAGAGTGCTGGATTTTCAACAACAGTATAAGTTTGTCAGTTAAAATATATCTTTTACATAAAAATCAAGTTTTAAAACATAAGGGGAAAAAACATTTTTCCCTGGGAAAAAAAAGTTTTGTATTATTATCCCTCATTTTCTGTGTCGCATTGTCTGTTTTGTAACAGACATTTCGAAAATAAAATAAGCAATTGCATTGAATCTGGTGATATTTTTAGGACTTAGTAGTTCAACTTCCGTGCTTACTTAGCTACTTAGAATTCCACAGTCGACAAACAAAGCGAGTCTAATTCTCTTTTCGCACAATTAATTTGAACAGTTGAATGTCCACTCTGTTAAGTAAAAGGATAAAAAGCTTTTTTTTTTCCTTGAAATTGCAGACAAAATATGTTATAGAACCAGTGTTTCATTTTATGCTTGTTCTGTAATCGCACTTTTTCTTTCTGATTTCCACGATTTTTATGAAAGCCTATTTGTCCAGTTTTGTTACACGACGGAGTGGTCAAAATATTCAAAACCCTTTCATAAATTTCTTATCTACACATCATTGACACTTTACCATAAACAAATATATGGGTAATCAATTTTAAAAAAATGATTGGTAGGTAGAAATTATTAAAACTGCTGAACAAAACTCTTGAACTATTTTCGTGGGAATGACCATTCTTCCCTAAACAGCTTTTTATCTTTTGAGACAAGATGGAAAGGTTGATTCGAAGGTGCATTTGTTAAAATTTAGACTATGTTAAAAAAAATTAATAATAAATAAATAAATGAATAAATATGGGGGGAAATGTTTCAGTACACTTTTGTCAGTTGAAAAGATTTTTTTTCTTTATAACGTCACACGTTTTTAAGCGTATTTTGTCGTTCGTTTTCATATCTGGAGAATTTGTTTTCAAAATTGAATCCCTGATCACGATGAGAGCAACGAGAATCAACAAAAATGATAACATTTAATACATCAGGAACCTCATAAATTTTCAGTGATATGTTGTCTATCGTTCTCTTAACTAAAAGACATAGAAGATTTTGTGTCCCCCCCCTTGAGTATTGTCTATTATTATCAGGTTGAAATCGTAAGCAAAAGCAGTCATATTATTCTAAAAAAGCAACAAGTCAGAATTATTCCACATTTTTATTATTATTTGCAATTTTTCTCACATCAGAAATGGTTAACTGTACAGTTAGTAATCTGCGTTTACATTGTAGGTATACATGCTTTCTCACAGGCGGGTGTGTGTACAGTACTTAGGTGCCCACTTAAGTACGGGCACATAAGTACTTAAAGTACTTTTAACAAAATATTTACCACACATAATTTTATTTAAAAAAAATTCCGAAAAATATTACATTTTCGCAAAGTTTTTCGAATTAACAGGATTAGCAGGGCTTAGCAGGATTAGCTAGAAAAAGGTTACGTAATGAAGCTGATGATTTCTATAATTGCAATTAGGGCCAAAAAGAATTGGAAAATAACAAATCCTTGGGCAATCTGCCGCGTTCGTATCATGTAGTTTACTTAACAGCGTTCAATTTTTCTTTTGAAATGCATTTCGTAATGTATGGTAATTTTTCAAGAACTCATTTATCTTTTGTCATCATTGAGAGACAAAGGACAAAAACAACGTTGTAGGAGTGCAAAAGTTACTAATGATTGCCTGCATGCGTATCGGAGTTACAAGGAACACTTTTTAAAGGCAAATGATGCGAGCTTATGAGTGGAAGAAAATCCAAAAGCTCTCATCTTCCACACTGAGCAAATTCTTGCTGTCTCCCGGTTTATCATAACTTAAAATTTCGCGACACTCCTTTTATTTACATGAAATGACACTTTACGTTGAGAGATGGTTTAGTTTTCAATTTTAATTTACTAATAAAGATGTGTCTCGCAGGTTACGTATGTTTCTTTTATCTGTTTAGGCGAAGCAAATCAACCCGAACTGCAGTGATTATCGAGACCAGCGAGCTTTGGATATAGCAGTAGGCCTCAGAGATCTCGATCTGGTTCTATTCCTTCTTCAGCAGTTGGATGTCAGTACTTTGCACTACTATTGCGCCATACTTCGAGCTGTTCTCGAAAATGAAGTTGCCATCCTCGAAATGCTTCTGGATCGGTAGGTGTTCCTTTACGACGCTTTTATAAAATTCTCGTCTGCGTTACATAGATGCCAACTTTAACGATTCGTTGGAGAGACTCCCTAATTTTTTTCCCTAAACTCCCTAATGAAGTAACTATCTCTCAAATTTTCCTCAAAGCAACTAAATTAATTAAAAAAAAGCATTTTTCAGTGATTATTATATCGGAAAAGATCCTACGGTAAAACTATCGCGATCGCAAAAACGAAACCTTGTCATACACGTGCATAATGTGTAACTGTTAAACAAAAGTATTTTTCAGAATCAAAACTTCAGGTTTTTTCTTTTTTCATTGTTACTTACTAGAAGTAACCATATACAATGGCCCAAATAAATTCCAAACATTTTACTCACAAACTGGAAATATAAAAATACCCTGGTTCACGGAGGTGATATAATAATAAAATCAATAATTACTGCTGTGAAATAAATTGTAAATATTTAATCAGCTTAGATACACAAGAAAACAAAAAATTAATCGTACGAAAATAATTTAACGCAAATTGTCAAAGTTCTTACGATACAGTTACTTCAATGTGTTTTTAGCTTGACTTTTTTCTCTTAGATCCTGGATAGGCTTGAGTATTCTAAGCGGAATTAATTTCTTCATGCTATGAAATAGATCTATATTTTAAAACAATTTTCCCACTAACACTAGCTGCGACGTTACGCTTATAAACGTAACGTTTGCCTTTTTTGATTTTTTTTTTTTAATTTAAGCAGCAATAACTGCACTGAAAAGTAATTTCCTTCTATCGGAGTAGCTATTTGACCAGGCAATAGTTAGTGCACTTTTTTTTTTCCTTGGTGAAGGTCTTTTTTTTCTCTCTCTCTCTCTCTCTTCTGTGAAGTTTTTGCCTGTATTTACCTAGCCAATATTTGCATTCTTAAGTTTTGTTTTCAATTATTTTATCTTTTTTTTTAAACATTGTGTATTCTTTCTCCTGTTCCCTTTATCTACTTTCAGTCTTGACTTTCTGTGAATCGTATTGTGTCCACTTGGACCAGGAGCAGCAGAAGTGGGGCAAGTGTTATCTTTCAGTATCAATTGCAACTTTTCATCCCACTTCTTAAAATAATATTTTTTGCTTTTTTCACTACATTTTTTCTGATTTTTCTTTCGTCTCGGTCACTCATTCTTTGTATTCCTCTACTTTTACCAACTTTTTTCCAATTTAAATGAAAATTAGTGCAGTATCCCAACAGAAGAACATTTCTTACCAATGGAAAAACACATTTTATAATCGTTTTCCTTTTAGAATAACATATAAGGGTATTCTGTGTCCTATTTATCAAATACAAAGCGTTTAGTAAAAAGAAAAAAAAAAAGCTTATCGTTTACTGAGGCGTGTTTATTCACTGTCTGGACTACTCTTCTGTTTTGTTAATTCATTTTTCGTATTTTTTTTTAGATTCAAACATTCATTTTTATTGCAATATAGTATTAAATATAAATATCTTTTTGAGCGTACAATATATCGTCACAAAATAATTTAAGTTAATGTTACATTTCCAGCAAATCCACGTGATAACTTTTTCTTGGTCACCTTTTCGGTTTTGATAGGTACACGTGGAGTTTATTTCTTGCGGGATTATTTTATTTCACTTTTCTTACGTTTCCTTTTCTTTTTATCATTAACATTCCCTTCTTTCGTTCATCTTGAAGGCGTGAAACATCCTTGACAAGCCGGATGTTTCATTTTCTTCCAAGGAATATTAATATGTTCACTGCATAACTACCTTAATCTGTGAAAGAGCTGTCTTAGTAGTCGAGAGAGAAGTGGTTTCAAACCTTTTATATATAACTGCGCCCCTATTTTTTTATACAGAAAGTATTCTTCCTCCTTCAACTTCCGTAATCCCCTTTCAACTTTTCGAGGAATTGGAGATCAGTTCTTTTGTAATTTTTATCATATAAAAGGTTTGCTCCAGCTGTCATTTTCCAACAAAAATTGAATCATCCATGCAATTAGGGAACCAGCAACAAATTAAGGAAACAAAAGCGTTTTTTTGATCATCTTTCATTGTCAAAAGCTGGAATAAGCTGTACATTTCAGAAATAAGTTCACTTATATTACTGTATGCGATAATTGTATAGATTTTCGCGAAAGTATCACTTATGTCCACGAAGACTTCGCATTTCTTTCAAAAATATTAATTTTGTTTGCATGTTTTTGGCTCATAACTATCACGGAGAGTTTTCCATGTTATGAGCCAAAACTTTCGGAAAGCTTGACAGCATATACAAGAAAACTAACCTAAAATTTTGATTTAAAAATCTTGAAAATTTGAAACGTTTCAAGCAACTTTTCTCTGCACATGCGCGAAAGATAACAATTTTTTTTTAATTCCTTTTACAAAAAAGGAAGTATTGTATTCGGGAAAAAATTTTCACTCAAAAATCGACCTTAATTTCAATTTTGCTCACCCCCGAATGAAAGTTGAGTTTTTTTTCGACCCGGCCACACGTGCATATATACCTAAGAACGTATAGACGGCCGAAATATCCATTTTGAAGATTCCCGAGTTAATATTACAACGAGTTTTCTCGTGACATCTGTATGTACGTATGTATGTGCGTATGTATTTCTCACATACATACGCACATACGTACATGTGCGTATACACTCATACATAACTCAAGAACGGTATGCCCTAGAAAGCTGAAATTTGGTACGTTGACTCCTCGTGGGGTCTAGCTGTGCACCTCCCTTTTTGGTTGCATTCGGGTGTTTCTAAAGGGATCTTTTGAACTTCTTTTTTGGGGAAATCATTGTTAGTTTCGATGCAAACTCAAGTGGTGTTATAATTTTGCGGACACTTGGCGATATATCGCCTATCTTTTAGTCGCCAAGTTTTGTCACCAACTTAGCGACAAATTTGGCGATTTTTTTTTTAAAATCTGGTTTCAATTTGGCCACTGTTGGTGATATTCAGAGAGTTAACTATTAAATCCATTAAAATTGCCAGTAATGGGGAAATAACATTAAATTGGTGTAAAAGGATGTCATGTGATGAACACATCTGCTCGTTAACTTTCATATAATGCAAAACCAAGGTAGACGTGGCAACTCATTAAATATATTAAAAATTTGAAACGATATATGCCACCTAATGAGTCGAATTTTAATTATTCTCGGATATTAGACGAATCGTAAGGGATCGTTCGCAAATTGGCAACATTTGCTTGCAATCATTCAGCGTTTCTTAGGTGTGATTCGGGATAACAACCGATTATTTGTGAATAATCTCTAATGATTCATCGCGCTTCCGGGCATCATTAAAATACAGTCCTTTATATCGCCGATATCTTTCTAATTTTTTAAGCGATTCAACAAGATTTTTTTTTTTATGAGTTACCACATCTACTTGGGTTTTAAACTACACTGGTGTAAGAAATTAAGAGAATTTTCAGATTTGGTCAATTATCTCCAGAACTACTGGACCGATTTTAATGAAATTTGGTACGTACATACATTGAAACAATACAAAACAAATAACCATCTAAAATTTAAAATACACAAGCATGATCATAAAAAACACTCGTTAGAGTCGGATGGTATGAAACAGGAATTGCAAAATTGAAAAAAAGGGGGGGGGGTTAGTAGGGGGTACGGTCCCTTCTAACAGACATATAGGCCTCGCAGTGTGACTCCATACTTGAAATAAATCAGTTCGTGGGATCCTTAAGCAATTATTACCACTCGTTCCTCAACGCAGTTTCTCAGGCTATGGATGGTCCCCGGAGGGGTGTTGCGAGTTGCTGTTGCCCTCCTGAGAGCTTTCCAGACGTTCTACAGGATTGGAGTCTAGAGATCTACTTGGCCAATCCATCGAGTGAATATCCTCCCCTTCCAGAAATTCGTCGACCAGAAGAGCTGTATGTGGTCTTGTGTTAACATCCATTAAAACTAACTCGGGGCTAACAGCGCCCCTTAAGACGGGATCTTAGGGCTCCAAGACCACATCCCTATCTCTCGCAACTGTCACACAGCTTCTTTCAAAGACATGGAGGGGTGTGCGGCCATCCAACATGATGTCATTCCAGACCGTCAAACCACCATTGCCAAAATGGTCGATTTCGCGGATATTGGAAGGCAAATAGAGAGTCGTTTCAGCCTAAACGACTATTCTTGTCCTACGTTAACATGGATAGATGCAGAAACCTGCCACCTACCCTCCAATATCGGCGAAATCGACCATTATGGCTTTGGTGGTTTGACGGTCTGGGCAGGCATCATGTTGGATGGCCGCACACCCCTCCATGTCTTTGAGAGAAGCTGTGTGACAGTTGCGATACATAGGGATGTGGTCTTGGAGCCCTAAGATCCCGTCTTGAGGGGCGCTGTTAGCCCCGAGTTAGTTTTAATGGATGTTAACACAAGACCACATACAGCTCTTCTAGTCGCCGAATTTCTGGAAGGGGAGGATATTCACTCGATGGATTGGCCAAGTAGATCTCTAGACTCCAATCCTATAGAACATGTGGGGAACGCTCTCAGGAGGGCAACTCGCAGCACCCCTCCGGGGACCATCCATAGCCTGAGGAACGAGTGGTAATAATTGCTTAAGGATCCCATGAACTGATTTATTTCAAGTATGGAGTCACACTGCGAGGCCTATATGTCTGTTAGAAGGGACCGTACCCCCTACTACCCCCCCCCTTTTTTAAAAATCTTGCAATTGCTGTTTCATACCATCCGTCTCTAACGAGTGTTATTTATGATCAAGCTTGTGTATTTTCAATTTTAGATGGTTATTTGTTTTGTATTGTTTCAATGTATGTACACACCAAATTTCATTAAAATCGGTCCAGTAGTTCTGGAGATAATTGACCAAATCTGAAAATTCTCTTAATTTCTTACACCAGTGTATGAAGGTTACAAATCATTCATTATCTTTCGCTCATGCGCGGTGAAAAATAAATTGCTTTAATCATTCATATTTCAATTAATTCTAAGTATTTTATTTCTTTTGTGCGCTGTCAAGTTTTCTGAAAGTTTTGGCTCATAACACGGAAAACTTTGCCTGTTATGAAATAGAAACATGCGAACAAAATTGATATTGTTGGATGTTGGCAGTAATGCTAAAATCCTCGTAAATCGTGAATATAAGTGATACTTTGACAAAAATCTATACAATTATTGTACATAGTAAATAAACTTTTTTTCTGGAAGTTACTGCGTATTCCTATTCTTTAGAATGAAGGGTGATCAATAAACCTTGCTGGTCCCCTAAATGCATGGGTTATTTAATTTGTGTTGGAAAGTGACAGCTAGAGCATACCTTTTATGTGACAAAAATTACCGAGCAATTGATCTCTTATTACTCAAGATATACGTAAAAATGTGAATTTTTGAAAGTGTCCCATTACTTTTGGTTTTCTAGTGTAAAAGAACTATGCTTTAACTTTTTTTTCTGGAAAAACAGACTCATAACGTCTCTATTTCAGTGTAACTATACTGCTACTGACGAGTTTAGTCAATGGTAGCGAAATGGAAACATAATTCATTAAATGAAAATTTAATTTTCATTTATTTTCTGAATATCCTCTTTAGATTAACCGAATTTTCGGATTAGCTAAACCTCTGGTTTATTTCAAAGCACATATTAATGAACTTAATTTTTTTTAGGGCAGAAGCCGATAACAATCTGCAGAACGAACTACGCGACTTTATGATAGGAGGGCCCGAGTGTAAGAAGTGTCTGCCCGACGTGGCGGTCACCAACTTGACACCGACCATGGCTGCTGCAGTAAGTGGAAATGTAGAAGTCACCCGGATTCTTCTCGAAAGAGGTTACTGCATCCAGAAACCTCACAGTGCTAAATGTAAGATATACATTGTTATTTCATATTGATAAAAATGTTTCCGTCTAATGTAATGCTCTTGATATTTTGATTGTTGAAGCACTCGCTTCCATGGAATTTTTGCTAAATGATATCAGTGGTAGCACTAAGAAACACTTCAAATCTCTGGGATTCCATGAAACTTTTTAATGCTTCTATGCAGTAACGTTACTTCAGAAGAAGTTCAATCGGTTACTAGAAACATTTCTGTCGTGGTTAGGTAAAGGGCAGTAACTACAATTTTTTTTTTTTTTTTTTGCATTTTTGCCACCTATTGTACGTAACCTTTATTGTACAAGCTCGCTTTTATTCGGTTTCCGCGGAAAAAAAGCTTGAAGTAGAGGTTTAATTCTAACATTTCCCTACTGTTGGTATGGAATCCAAAATCTGTTTCGTCAAATATCTCAAACTCATTTCTGCAGATACTGCCCTTTACCTGCCCACGGCAGATTTGTGGATCCCTTCTTCTTAGATAGTTTCTAGTATAGTACTGTAGTTTTTCTTTTTTTTTTTTTTTTTTTTTTTTACTGTGTGGAATGAGCTACAACAACCTATGAGCTTCAAAAATTCTTTTGTATTCTAACGAAGACTAAACTGATTCTAAAAAGTTTATATTAGACCTTTGGGAAACTGTCATTGCAGCAAACCTTTTCAAATTAATTTTGAAATCCAATGTAGGGTGAAGCTCCGACATGATTCTTTTTCGCTACTTCCTAAAAAATAAAAAAAAAAGTTACTGTCCTACTGACGGTGGTTTTTATGGATTCTATATACGAGGGATGTTAGAAATGTAGATCACACTTCACACCTTATTTTTTGTGTGAAAACCTCTGTTGGATATGAACCAAGCGTGCTCGCATGAGCTGACTTTGACCCTTTGTGCACGGTGAATTTTTTCCCGTTTATAAATAGCGTCAGTCCATGGTGAACAGAGATTGACTGAAGCAGTGTGTCGTGCCCTCGTCGGATTTTTTAATTCGAAGCAAAATGATGAAAATGTTAGAGCAGCACTACTGCATCAAATTTGAACAGAAACTACGCGACAGCCAGGTGAAAAACACCCAATAGATGTAGACTGTTTTCGGTGACTATTTTCTAGCACATTTCTCGCACTTGATTGAGACATTTTTGGCAAAAAAAAATATTCACAAAAGCAGTCTCCTTACTCTCCTGATATGGTTTCCCGTGACTTCTTGCTGTTCCCCAAGCTCATGCAGCAATTGAATGGCACGAGATTCCAGACAAGAGAGAACATTACGGCTGCAATGACAACCGATCTAAACTTCATTCTGAAATAGGCCTTCTTGGAATTCTTCCAACTGTGCAGCATCGGTGTGGCATGCAGAGAGTCTCAAGGAGACTACTTTGAGCCCTTTTTTACATTTAAACGTCCCCTAATCAACATTTTGTGTCAATAATCTGAATAAATGTCTTAAATCGCTGTCAATTATCACCTTACTTTCGTTGGATGCAAGGATAGGCGAATTATTAGGAGTGCTTCCCCCCCCCCCCCCCAAGACTCTACATGCCTCATGTTATTCTTAGCAATAAAAACGAAAAATATTTGAGCTGTTTCGGTTAGTAGTAATATGACTTGTACTCTGAGAGTGGTCGTGATGCAAAATGATGCGAAGGGATAATATGAAAAGGGAAATATTGATTTCAAAAGCTCCGGGTGGCTTTAAGCTTCTTGCATCTGGATCAAAGTACATGCGGCCTCTTTTTATCTGGTGTGGAGAATGTTGCATAAGATATTTTTACAACTAACTACCACGTTTTTACTTCCAAATATAATATTCAAGTTGTTTTGTGGATTTGATCATTAAAATACACCCGACGGTCATAATTGGACATGTAGATAACCAGGCAAAAGTCCATTTCTCCACAAAATGCGTTTAAGATGTGATTGAAGCTCTCTAGTAGTATATGTAATTGCATTTTCAAATTTCAGGTAAGTGCCGTGAGGCTTGCGCCTCTCGAAACAACACCGGCGAAACTCTCACTGAATCCATGAACCGCGTGAATGCCTATCGAGCCCTGGCCAGCCCCACGTACTTAATTCTAACCGCAGAAGATCCCATCTTGGCTGCCTTTCAGCTCAGCCAGGAGCTGGACAATTTGTCTCTAGAACTGGCAGAAAACCAGGTGAGTTCGGTATTTAACGCTTAACTATTTGATAGTCATATTCAGTAAATTACATCAAATCTTCGAGTTGAACCGAACCATTGCTTCGGTCACTCGTCTGGTCTGCTAATTCTATATTAGCTACCAGTTTGTTTCGCACTCTTGGCTTCCTTAAGAGGTTTTCCATCTCCAGCTCAGTCACTTTCCTATGCCGGGCTGATGAGTGCTAATAAGCACGAAACTGCAGTCCTCTGCTGGAAATGACTGAGTTGGCGGTGTATTTCACGTATTTGACAGTCACTCAGTGCGTTCTTTCTTCACTAACAGTCGGACACTTTGACGTTTTCTTTCTCTACTATAAGCAACCAGATGGTGACATATTACGATATTTTCTGCTCTGTTATTGGTAATCGGTCGCCGACGCATTAATGTATTGTCCGTTTTTCACAAGAAGGCACTTGACTCCTCTCTCGTCACATGGTATCCGATGATTCTATTTCGCTGTTTTCGGCTGAAGGTATATTCGGATCATATAGCATTTTGTTGTAAAAGCAGCGGTTTTTAATGTAAGAATAACTAAAATGACAACAGACAAGTGAAGCAAGTGATGTAAAGGACACTAAGACATTTTTGCACATTAAAATGCACGCCCAAGTTAGGCTGTCTGGTTGTCTCTTTCAGAAGCGCGTGGATAGCGTATCGATCACCCCCGCGTAAAATGGAACTCTGCGTTCAAGGGGGCGTGACGAAGTGCCTTCTCGTGAAAAACGGACACTATTTTGTCTCGACTAATGGTAACCGGCCGACGACTCATTATTGCATTTTCCTTCTGCAACCAATAACCTGCTTGCGACAAGTTTTCTTTCTCGACTATCAGTAACCGGCCCGGTTTCATATTAATGTGTTTGTTCTCTATTATTGGTAACATGTCGTTCCCATATTAATATGCTCTTATTCCGCTATCAGTAACAGGTCGGTGACAATGTGTTTTCCACATTGTATAAATAAAAGCAATATAAAATTACTAAAATTATTAGTAACGTTCAGCGTTGGGTGCGATGCCGTGTGTGTTACTCATGAAAAGCAGTGTTAGTGTTCATGTGCAATTCATGTTGTGTACTCGCCTACCGAGGGACTTGTTCTAAACTTGATTTTACTAATATTTGCAAGCAAGTTTGCTTAAAAATAAATTTATCTTTCACATAATTAATGAATTAAAATAATTTTTCTTGGTAATACGATATATTTTGTAACTGGTTTCCTCACATTCCCAGAAAATAGTGTATAAAAATGCTTTTACGAGAAATGCATTTGTTTTCCCAAAAAGACTAGTTTCTTTGTTCATAACTTTGCAGATCGAAGAGTTAAACTTTGCTGCATCAATATTAGCGCTTAACGAAAGTTTTTTCTCTAATATATTTTTTAATTTTCTTTTCAGAAAGAGTATCGTGAGCTTTCCAATCAGTGTCGCCGATTTGCCGCTGATATGCTTCATCAGTGTAGAAACACTGAAGAAGTTCAAACAGTTCTTATTCAGAAGAGAGGATTCACAGATCCCAGACCTCATCAATTTAGCCGACTGCACCTTGCCGTAGAACTGCAACAGAAAGAGGTTGGCCTCTACAATCATTTACTTTACATTTCATTAATAGAGAGTTAATTTTAATATAAATTCTCAATTAAATTAAAACCGATTTCATAATTTTTGTGCATAATTTTAAACAATTTAAACTTAATGGCGTGAGTAGTCAACGAAAATCAGACTGGTCGCTCTGATTTTCGTTGTTTTATTGAACGCTTTTTGCTACTATTTTTTAAAACTAATACAGGCATTTTATCGCACTCGAGAGCGAGTAATAATGGCACAGAAAGTACAAGTCAAAATGTTATTAACATCAAAACGAGAAGGAGCCCCCCCCCCCCCTTCGGGCACCGGTGAGAATAGAACCTCCGACTTGCAGCATACGAAGCAGGTGCTTCTACTACTTGGCCACTGTGGCCTAATTTTTTGTTATTGAGCGGCTACTTAAGCTGACTCTTACAGAACTTTGATTAAAGCGGTTCACTCTTGATTGTTTAAAAATGCCACGTGGTTAACCGGCTTTGTAATACGGTTGATCTAGGGGCAACTGGCTCTGGGATAACTGATTAACTTGTTGAAACGAAGCTATAGATCTGTCTTTCCTTGAGGTATGGACATGGCATCAGGGCCGCCGAGAGGCAAGGCAGACTCCTTGTCAGCATGGTCACCGGCTCCCCATCCCGTAAAACTTGTATTATTCTAATGCCGAGCCGGGTCCTTCGAAGGGCCGGTCCCCTAGTCTCCGACTAAACCAATGTGGCCTCTCGTATGCCCTTATGCTCGTTAATCTCCTCCAAAGCGTGTTCAAAATTTCACCTCAACATCAAACTTTTCTATCCATTCCTCCTTTCATTTTTTTTTTTTTTTTTTGCATTGACTGTTTCACTAAGCTAATCGATTGCATTCTAACTTTTCTCTAAAAACTTAAGTCTTCCTTTGGTATTTTAAATAGCTATGCCGTTATCTATATACATATGAACTTATTCATATACATCTATTTCTGCTACGGCACGCGTCGAACTTAATCCACTTTCATTGGAACCTGGAATTATTCTACTAAGGTCAAGTATTCTGTCGCGCCACTTTCGCTCGAAGCAGATAAAGGAATTATTGGCAAGATGCCTGCAGCAGCGTTCCGGGGTTTTTGAAGAGCATGAAACGTAGCTGAGAATTGAAGTTTTAATAAATATGTCTGCTAATTAAAATCGTACATAAGTAAGATTGGGCTTCCCCGAAAAATTGCGAATCTATTGGTACCTAGATCGAGTCTCAGCTTGCTTTTGTTCTCAAAGAGTTACAATGGCATACATACATAGATACGGTCGGATTTTATTGTAGTAGGCAACTAGCAATACTAGCATTCCCTTTGAGTGAAAGCAACTACTGTTGCCAGGTCGCTCTCAGTGGTGCCAGTCTCATTATTTTTTTGGCTCCTTTTGTTCTGCGTATAACTCCTGTTTATTCTGTCATTGGAGAAAGTGATCCTCAGAGCTGTGGCTCCCCTCTTTATATCCACGGCACAAACAATGGCATTGCTCTTTGGGATTAAGGATTTAAGATATGTACTCTTATTCAGTCAGTTGCCGAGTAAGAACCGAGTCATTATTTTGATCACTCGTCTGGTCAGTGCTAATTCTGTATTAGCTACCAGTTTGTTTGGCACTCTTGGCTTCCTTAAGAGGTTTTCCACCTCCAGCTCAGTCCCTCCTATGCCGGGTTAATGAGTGCTAATAAGCACGAAACTGCAGTCCTCGGTTGGAATTGACTGAGTTGGCGGTGTATTTCATGTACTCTTACCCCTCCAGAACTCGCGTCGTGAGGAAAATATTACGTCAGGAAGAAATGAAATTTATTTTTTATTTTATATCATCAAATATTTTATTTGTTTCATCAAATGCTATTATTTTGTATAACAATTGGTGAAGCAGAATAAAATAAACAATAAATGAAATATTTTTAACTAAAAAATATGAAACATTTTGTTAGATACGTGCTCTGGAGCGTTAATGAGCAAAATGAAACTTTCTCGAATACTTAAAATATACATTTCTCTTCCTTAGTTCGTGACACATGCCAGCTGTCAACAAGTCCTGCGTTCCATGTGGGTCGATAGTCTAGGTTCTTGGTACAGTTGGCCTCTGCGGTGGCGAGCTCTTCATGTACTGAAGCATGTTCTGTTTACGCCATTCATATCCGTCGCGTTTATCATCATTCCAAAATCACAAATCATTAGACCGCTTCGCGTGCCTCTCAACAGATTCATCTATTCGGCAACTTCATACTTATTTTTCCTGTGTTTGCTGATGGTTACGCTGCTCAATGACCGAAGGTACGGATTTTCTTCTTTTAAACGATTGTTATGTTACTTTCTATGAGAAATATTTCTTACTATGAAGGAGTGTGTGCTTAACGAAAACCTAGGCATGCTCGGTATAATAATAAACAAAATTAAAAAATGCTCAATTATTTGAAATGGTGTTATCTGGCCAGCGAATGAACACACCCTAGTAAATGAACAGTTTGTAAGTTTTTTTAAACAGTAAGGTTTTAAATGTGTTTTCTTGAATGAACTTCCAACGTTAACATCCTCCTATAAAATTCCAAAAGGAAAACGTCTTGAGCGTGGGCCAGATACGTTCCTTTACTGGATTGCTACTCCAGTTTTCATTTAAACTACCTCAAAAAGAAACAAAAAAAAAAAAAAAAAAAAAAAGTAAGAACCATAAAAATTCTCCCAGTTTTTTAAATAAACTCTCAAATGAATCTGCATATTGTTAATGTCATATACCAAGTGCTACAGATTAGCTGCTACGCTGTAAAAATGCGCTTTCAGAAAGTAGGTATCTATGTGAGGCGATCGATTGTGCATTGTGTGTGCTAAAGCCCTGGTGCGTAATTTAAGTAGCGACTAACCCGCCATCTTGGGGCTAAACGCCGCTTTCTTCCTATGTCTGCCATGGTAAAGTAGCGTGTTTTGCTTCTTTATTGTGGTTTCTTACTAACTCCATGTTAATCTACAATCAAGAAACTAAACACGCTACTTCATCGTAGCAGGCAGAGGAAGAAATCGGCGTTTAGCCCCAAGATGGCGGACGTGTTGCTACTTCAGATAGGATCTAGGGCTTTAGTGTGGGCCTCCCTTAACCAACAACGGAGAATGCTTTATGTTGGTTCTTGGGCTAGCGGACGCTTATCCTGGACCAGATAACGATGAGTGCCTGTTCTTTTACCAGAAGAGTTCAGTTCACTCAGAAGCTCTATTCAGGATGTCTGATGAGCTGGGAAAAATACCCAACAAGACGCAATCATTCCAGTATTGTTGAAAGACACAGTTACAGAAGTGGTGGAATCATCGCGGTTATTTCTCTCGGTGGCTATACTGACCTGCATGCGTTCCATGGAGGCACTCTGACTGGTCTGAGATGTAAGAACGAGATCTTCTATTGAGGATTATCGATTCTTGTCGATCCATTTTATTGATCGAGATTGATACATCCATCGATCGAGTTCTATACAGTGAGAAGGAATAAAAGATGAAGAGAATGAAGTTTTGAATTCCAGAAGCGTGGATGTCACGTGGTATATTTGAAAGAATTGAAAGAAATCAGGTTTTGTCCACTATTTTTACGTAAAACGTGTCCCCTATTCGTCAAAGTTGAACCATGTGACTTGAGATCTTTGCCTCAGCATTTCCTTAGTCAATGATTGGTCTTGCTCCTTCCAGTTACTAATTCCTGTTCTGAGGATCTATGCAAGTGTGCATCTCTCGCTGCTGTTTGTAATGAATTATTTGGTTGTAATGCGAGACACTACCTAGCTGTTTTTGTTGATTACCACGTTGAAGATCAAGGCTTATAACGAATGAAATAAGTGAGCTCTGATTTTGAGGGTCTTGGTTTAGAGGAAGTAAAATTGTAAGCTTTATCGTCAGACCGGAATCAGTTAAAGCATATTTGGGGCCATCTGCGCAGAAACCTTTTTGGTTTAAAACTTCCAAGGTTTTTATGCAAGCTGAAACACAAGTTGCTTCGTGTCTGGTATTTGCTGCGCATGTCGATGCAAACCATCTTAATTAGCTGTCGCGAAAAGTCGATATTTCCAATAGAATTCAGTTGGAGGTGGACCTTTATTAAAACCCTCTTTTTTCAGTACTTCAACGGCCTTTTCCCACAGAAACCTGGTGTCGTACTCCTTCTTTCAAGAACGATTTTTTATTCCAACAGTGTTCTCCTTTTTGTTTTGCTTAAAATCATAATTGCGTTATACTTAGTTCTGTTACATGCGGGAATTCTGTAAAAAAGCAGCTTAGTGCAAATTTCTTTTAGATTTCTTGCCTCAAGATTCATTTATTTTAGACATAAAGACGGATGTTTTAGTGGCCAGTCTATTTTTAAAGTTTAAAGAACCACTTGTTTACACATTTATTATAGTCTCAAATAAATAAATAAATAAATAATTAAAATAAAAAAAAAATCTAGACTTATTTAAGAAATACTTTTTGATCACAAAAAGATCTAAGATGTCCAATTTTGAAGAATACATGTCAAAAACGTAAGGGAGTCTCAAATTCAGTATATTCTATACCGAGCATGTCTTGCTGTCTTTATAAATTAAAGTCGGCAATTAATAAACTGTTTTGTTTTGAATTGATTTATATTTTTCATTATCTTCTTGTTTAACAAACCAGTAAAACAAAACTAAAACATGTGGCATTGACTTTGTTTTTGTTTGTAATGAGTTATTTGGTTTTTCTTTCGAGAGTTTCATATTTTCATGCTAGAAATGTGAAGGAATAATTTGTTAGTGACGGTTTCCTACTACTTTGCATGTTCACGCTGTCTTGTATTCTCTTCCTTAGGCACGATGTACGTTCCCCAGTCTCATGGACCGAAGGTGCTGTATGCTTGTGTGTACTGGGCCATTCATGGGACATCATCACTAACATGATCTCAGTTGGTGTTTCTCACTATTTCCGTTCGTGGTGGTCTGTCTACGATACAATTTTGTTTTCCCTCTTTCTCATAACGGAAATCATGTGGTTTAGCGTTTTTATCTTGAACTTTTTTCATCCAACAATCACGAACTCAAGCCGCGATTGTTGGGAGTGGTATCATCCCATCCTCCTAGGAGAAGGGATCTATGCAACTGCATCTATCATGGCTTTCTGTCGACTGATGATCTGGTTTCAAGTCAACTCTCGGTTAGGCCCTTTAGGAACATCTGTTAAAGAAATGATTGGTAAGAGACCAATTCCTTTGATGTGGTTACAGTAAACAATTTTTGGGAAGGTTAAATTGCTTGTATTTGTATGGATTATGATGCTGAGAATTAGTTATTCTGCGCCTAATTACAGCCAGGAAATTAAACACGTGCTTGGATCCAGTATAAAAAGTTCAAAGGGTTAATAAATAGTATTTGAATCTATGAGTGCGAAAATCGGGTGAGTGAGCCGCTGTAAAAAAGGATCCAGGGGTAAAAGCATAAGAAAAAGCATTAAAATCATCAATTGCCACCCGCCGCAGTTGGTTAGACGGTGAGGGCGAAGCGAGACAAACAGTAAAAACTCAATACAACAGTAATAAAAATTTGAATTGTAAATTCAAAAAATTTTTTCCGATATTGACTGAACAAATAAATACATGGTAAATGACTTTTTTTTTTTTTGTTATCAAAAGGGAGAAATTTTATATCTACCGCTATCGGTAAAGCCTAAAAACAGTTGAAGAATTTTACTGTTCACATTTGAGCAAAAATGACAACAAATCAAATGTCAAATTTAAAATTGATTGGAGTATTTTTTTCTCAGCTTTCCAATGAAACTAACATCGGTACGATAATTATTTCGAATAGAAAGATATATTTTTAAGTCTTAAAATTCAATTTCGAATACAAAAATGAACTAGACATCTTTTTTTTTTTTTTTTTCGAAAGTTACTCAGCAATAACCAACTTAAACTAAAAATTTCAACGAAACCGGTCCGGTAGTTTCCGAGTTTACCGCGGACATACACATTTGTAGTTTTTGTATAAAAATAACATTTGACGCATTTGAAAGACATTAGTGTGCCCCAAGTTCCGCTAATTACTTTTCCTTTAGTCATGAAATTATTCTAACCATTGTAATATTTCATGAATTTGGCGTTCAAGTAAGAGTCGCAAAAAGAATTTGACGGACCATTGCTGTCGATTAGAATTTCTTGATTTTAACCAATTCTACAATTTTAAACTTAATCAATTAATGTGACATAAGAATTGGAAATATGAACATTTTTGTAGTTTTTTTTTGGGGGGATCAAAAAAAAATTTATAAGTTTATTATTAAGGATAATCAAAAGGAAATTTTAGGACATTTCAAATTTTTTCAAGAGTTTAATTTCAAGTTTAGACAGGGAATTCGTTATTTTTTTTTCTCTTTGAACGGCAGCGTAATGACAAAGAAAAATTTCAGTTTATATCCTTCAATGTTGCATCTTCTTCAAAACTAAATGTCTTTTGAATTAATTTTTAAATAACCTAAAAATATACTTTTTTCTTTTCAGTGAATGTTGCTCAATTTTTCATGCTATTTTTCATCATCATGCTTGCTTTTGCAACGGGACTGAACTCGATATATAAAAACTATAAAGAAGACCCGTCTATGGGAGTGGAAGAAAGTGATGACAACAACGGTGAGAGACAGCCATCAGATTTTGTTACGTAAGCCATTTTAATAAGACTTTTCCTCTTTTCTTCAAACACTTTTTTCACCGAAGGTGGAATAAAAAAAAAACAACACGAAAAGGGTTTAGTCAATAGTTTACTTGAACATTTCAAAATTAACGAAAGTAAAATTCGTAAACTTTAACACGTACATTGTACATGCCATAAATTTGCTACAAAATTGGAGCTCGTTCTTCCAAGGTTTAAAAATAAGTTTAAAAGCACTTATAAACTTCTTTGGCATTTGAACAAAACCTTTATCTACTTCATTGAGAGTCTAGCCGATCATCTAGGAAGTATATATATATATATATATACACTCCTGTTTGTGAAAATTGCAACAACATGAAGGAAGCCTCATAGTTGAATGAAATTTAATACACAGTTGAGGGGTAATGGTACAAATAAATGATTACATTTTCCAATCAAACAAACAATAAAAAGAGATAGAAATTACTATTTTGTGGGGCCACCACGCGCCGCAATAAGAGCTGCTACACGACTCGGCATGAAGTAAAACAAGGTTTGAATATCTGCTTGCGGAAGAGTATTCCATATTGTTTGTATGCGCAACCAAAGTTCGTCTGTCGAAGCAACAGGACGAGGATCACGAGCGAGACGCCGTCCAACGAAATCCCACACATGTTCAATCGGTGACATATCCGGGGAATATGCAGGCCAAGGAAGAAGCTGTACCTGATGCGAATCAAGGTAGGATTTGACAGTCCTGGCGACATGTGGACGGGCATTATCCTGCTGGAATACAGCCCCTGGCAATCCTTGCAGGAAAGGAATAGCTTGGGGCTGTAAAACTTCGTTTATGTATCAGTTACTGTTCAAATTACACACAATTTGTAGCAATTGTGATCGTCCATTATATGCTATGGCACCCCTGACCATAAATCCGGGTGTTCGTCCACTGTGGCTTTCGATAATGCACTCCGGAATGTGCCGTTCACCAGCATAGCGCCTGACACGAATTCGGCCATCATGGTGCCACAAATTGAAGGGGGACTCGTCAAAAACGACGACCTGCTGCCAATCAGCACGCTAGCTCCTATGCACATTGGCCCATTGTAGCCGCAGGCGGCGATGGTTTTGAAAGGAATCCTTGTGTGCAGCCCACGCTGTAGCAGATGTCTCCGAATTGATGAAGCACACAATGAAACACCTGTAGCAGTAGATCACTGTGTTGCCAATTGTCTAGAAGAAGCTGTGCGGTCCGCCAGCGCCATACGCACCAGGTGTCTGTCATCACGAGCTGACGTCACATTTCGGGGTCCACTCCCGGATTTCCGAGCTATCAGACCCTCGTCCGTCCACTGCTTCCAAACACGCATGATTGTGCTGCTGTTATCCTGCACACGAGCGGCTACTGCACGATAAGACAATCCAGCTTCACGAAGGCCGACGATTCTGCCCCTTTCAAACTCCGTAATTTGCTCAAATTTCGCTTTCTTTCGTCGAAGAGGCATAGTAAAGATTCAGTTAACGTTTACTTTAACATATAACCACCGATAATCATACACGCCTCGTACAGCCGTCTACATATATTCGGTTCGATCCGCCGTTCAGAGGGCGCTGCTCATCATATGCATGCGCTCACCGGTCTGCAATTCTTATCATTTGTATATCATGCCCTACTTTACATTTCTTGCAATTTTCATCTCACTCGCGTAAGTCCTTTGTGGTGTTGCAATTTTCACAAAGAGGAGTGTGTGTATATACCGTGTATATATATATATATATATATATATATATATATATATATGTGTATATATATATATATATATATACGGGTACATGTTTTTTTGATGCACCCCTGAAATAAGGCTAAATTCCTTAAGGCATTCAAAGGCAGAGTGAACGATATTTAGGAAGCTATAGACAAAGCAAAAGAAAGCCGCAAAAGTTAATTTTTTTTTCCGATACGGATATTAATAATTAATACGGTTTGAATCTTTATTTTACAGCTGTTTTTGTGAAGCTTTGTAGAAGGTGGTCGAAGCCCTTACTTCGTGTCTGATCGAGAAATGCATTCGAAACAACTAAATTTTCAAACATAAATAAATTACAAAATACACGCATTTTGAAAAATACATTATTTTTCAATGCCAAGGTAGGGACAGGTCCCCCCTTAATGACGGGCGTGGTATTCATCTGCCAGTGCATCTGAGTTAAAAAGTTTTTGTCCTGCTAAGCTACTGATACGAAAAAGGATTTGATAAGCAATGAATACTCGATGAAAGATAATCTTTATGATGCTTCCGGAGCTCAAAATAGCACTTATTCGAAACATCTCACAAGGATACTGATTTTATTATTATATTGCATTGCAATGTTGAAGCTCATTGTACCTTTCAGTGAACCTTTCATTTTTTGAGTATGCGTTAGTTAGCGAAGCAGGTCCGTCATTTGGGGTATATGGAGAGGGAATGTCCCCCCCCCCCTCGAATTTTACAAAGGTTTGCAAACTTTTGCATGTGTGTATTTTTTTTTATTTATTCTTCTTCTTCTTCTTCTTATTTTTTTTTTGCTTTTTCATTTAATATGCATTGAGTATTGAGTATGTACCTTTTGTGTCCTCTCTCCGGAATACTTTTAAAGGACAAACCTGATTTTGAAATGCACATCCTTCGTGTTTGAATAAAGAGGTTCTCGTGATCAGAGTGCCACACTTATAAAACTGCGGGTTGCGTATAGCACCTATAAGGTTAAAACGTTGTGGCACCAATGGTGCCTTTTTAAGGGTGCTATTTAGCTCTCGGTGACACCATTCAGGGTTCGAGAGGGAGCCAATCGGCACCCTTAGATGTGCCACAGGGTGCCATACGGAACCAAATGGCACCTTTAAGTGCCAAATAAAAAGGTGTCAATTGACACTTTTACGGAGGTGTCGCTGGTGCTACAACATTTCACCTTGAAAGGCGCCACATGCAACCCGCAGTTTTAACAGTGCACATTTTTGCTCTTAATGGCTTTTTTTTTCATTTTAACAAAAGGAAAGTTCGTGATTTATATTATGTCACATTTACTTGCAT
Organism: Uloborus diversus; assembly: GCF_026930045.1. Lineage (NCBI taxonomy): Eukaryota > Metazoa > Arthropoda > Arachnida > Araneae > Uloboridae > Uloborus > Uloborus diversus. The sequence goes on along the minus strand of NC_072733.1, from coordinate 203,772,630 downwards.
TATTTGGAACTAAAACACTAGTATATGATAGAGTGATGCTCATTTTGAACAAAAATTTCACTTTTGGGAGCGGAGAATGCATTCAATTACTAATACAATCGCACTAAGCAATTGCTTGGTGCCGTAATGAGAAAGCTAAGTCCTAAATTGTTAGCTGACTGAGATGCTTTTAGGGGTCGTGTACTGAGATAAATACCAGAACACGGCACCTGATGTGATAACGTCCGTGGTAAGTTGAGTATACATTTTAAGACACTCAAGACAGGAAAAAATGTATTTACTTATATTACAAGAAAATGTTTTTGTTTCGTTCTTAAAAATAAGGTGGTACTATTTTTTCCAGGCTTCGGTCGACATTCAAAACTCTATTTTGGGCCATTTTTGGAATGGGAGAACCAGACTTCGCACAGATTGTAGTGGCTTCTCGAAATGAAAGTGAGCCCAAGGAGCATTTGTTTACTGAAGGTGTGGGCTACAGTTTGTGGGGTTTCTACCACATGGTAACTGTAGTAGTTCTACTCAACATGCTGATAGCCATGATGACGGAAAGTTATCAGAACATACAGGTGAAATTAAATTACTTTGGTACTCAAATAAAGGAAAAATGCAATTTCGGTCCTTATAAAATGAGAAAAGAAAAACTACTTCTAATTTTGTTGTGCGGTTTTTTTTTTAATTTGCGTGGTTTGAATCTAGATTGTAACTAGGAGACAATATATTTGTTTAATTTTGAGGTTTATAGAGAACACGACCAAAAAACAATGTTTTTTTTTTGATAATGTTGTTTGATAATAGAGTGAGGATTTGTATGATGCATTTTTTAAGGTATTACTTTACAGCAAATATCCAGTAGCTATAGTACGGGATTGATTCCCAACTGCCAACGTAAAGCAGGTTTTGTTTAAGTCACGTGCCATTTAGTTGAACTTCAATGGCGTGCAAAGACATTTTATCGCTTTTTGGTGAGAAATAATTTGAATACTTCAGGATGGCCTTATTAGACCAATAGCAAGCAATGATCGCCATCGAGCTATCCCGCCAATGGCAAGGCGTCACGTGATGATTAAAAAAGTGAATGTCGTTGAGTTTTTCGCACGGTTCCAAAAAGGAATATTCTCTCAACTAGAGTACTTGCTCTGAGAGTATTATGGTACTCACCTCAAAAGCATGAACATGTCCCCCAGAGAAACGAGTTAATAAAAAAGAGCAGTACATCAGATAACAATTTTCAGCAATTTCCATTAGAATAAACTTTTTCTGGAGTGTTATCGCACAAATCATTAACAACTCAGTCATCCTTTGCATCAATTTCATAATTCTAATACTCGCGATTTAAAGCTGTTTCGGATGTAGGTATTAATCGCTTGACATACCGTTATCAATCTCTTACAGCTACGGCCACTTTATAAACTCTAACCCCCTTGACATACAATGACGTACGAGAGACGTCACGTCTCCGAGATATCATTCATTTTATGTGTCAGTACATGCTTTTCTCTTTCCGAGACGTCGTTATGTGTCAAGCGGTTAAGAGCGATGCGTTTCATTTAAGCTACCTAGGATTCCCAGCATAAGAAATACCTTACCACTTGGGTCTGGCGGTATTGGAGAATGCATGATTTTCTCCAGATTTCATGCTAAAAAGTTAGAAAAACAAAAGACTGTTTAATGTAAATAGTAAAGTAATGCTGTAAATGAAGAATATTCCCTTCAAACTCACACAGGTTCCCACTTGCAGACACCCTCAATAATGGTTCCCGCAAAGAGATAACTCAAAGAAATTCATCTTAGGTTATTTTCTTAGTCAAAACCTTTATTTTAGAGTTTTTGCCAAGAGCGGAGTTCCAGTGAGTGAAATCTGGAAAATATCCAATGGAAGCAAGACGTAAATCAGTGCCTCATAATTTTACTGTAAATGTGTTTTTTCCTTCTCTAGCGGAGCGATGAAAAAAGCGTACTGTACAAACGCAGCTCCAGATCACAGGCACACTAGTGTAACTCTCGAGACGATTTCTTTGACGAAAGCTCATTGTCAAATTCGCGCATATATATTCGGATATTAGACTAAGGAGTACTGCTGAACTTTTACTTTTTTTTCTCTTTTGACAAAACTTATTCTCCTTTTTACGAGGTACATAGCTGCCGAATTTACTGTTTTTCACGGCAACTTCCCTCTTTTTTAGTTCGTCTCCCTGTGTAAGTATGATTTTCTTCCCGTTTAAAAAGAAAAAGTGGTTAAAATTATTTATTTTAAAAAAAATACTGGGAACTCGCGAGAGATCGAGCGTGACAAAAAATGGTAAAAGTTGCAAAATTTATACCAGATCTAAGATTCTTTTTCTTTCGTTGTTTTTTATATATCCAAAAGTTCCAATGATCAGTAATTTGACGATGTCGGTAATTATTTTTATTTTTATCATGGCCAGTTGAAAATACGCTTTTGGAATTATTTTATCCATTAAAAAGTTTTTAATTTTCCGTTTTAATACCTCTGATTATAATGCTATCTTTTTGTACTCGTGATGGGAATTGGATTTTTTCCCCCAGATTCGATTATTATTAAGCTTTATTAAAAGTTTAGTAAATAAAATATTTATTTTCACTAAAACAAAAATTTAGAAACATCTAAAGGAAATTCTGTGATAATTTTGAGTGCGAGTTTTCAAATGTAAAATTAAATGCTGGATTTTTTAAAATTATTTTTTTTAAAGAAATTTTACAAAATTTTGCTATAGTGCTTTTTCCAATTGAAAATATTTTACAAATAAAGAACGGAACTGGTAGTTAAACTTGAAAAAGTAGGAAAATGAAAATTGTTACAAAGCATTACTTGCTGCATTATCATAGAGGCAATCATTCTCAATTAAAACCATTTATTCAAAAAAAAAAAAAAAAGCATAATTTAAAGGGTACATTAACTGTTTGAAATGCATGATATTTTTTTTTATATGCAGTAGTTAAAATTGCGTAGTTTTAATGTTATGTCGGTATCAAGAAGCATTTTATTAAATTTTAGTTTTACTAAGTCATTTTGCAGTTGAGAGTTTGACTAGACTCATGAGAGAATTGTATGTGTGTGTTCTATTTTCTACTAAATATTATTTTTTACTTCTCTGAAGTAAATTGCCGTTTATCAAAAATGTTCTATATGTCTGTTGTATCTTATATTTCTCATATCTATTTTTCTTCACCGATGAAAGAGTTTTTGTTAATTCATGTTTGTTAATTTCAGACTAATGCCGACATGGAGTGGAAATTTGCTTGCTCCACTTTATGGCTAACGGTTTTGGATAATCACAGCGTAGTTCCTCCTCCTTTCAATTTGGTACCATCCATGCATAGGTTAACACTTCTCTGTCGCTGGTCTGTTGGTAAATTGACGGGTTTAGACGATGCTAACACTCCGAAATTATCATGGTCTGCCAAGGTAAGACTTTTTCATTGTGTGAGGAATTATGGTTCAAAGAAACTAAATATAGAGCAACTAGTAAAGTTGGAAAAGTTCAAGAAATTTCGCAATTTTGGTTAAGTCAATGAAGTTGTTTACTAGTCATAAGCATAGAGTGACTAGCAACTAGAAAAGTTGGAAAAGTTCAAGAAATTTCACGATTTTGGATAAGTCCATGAAGTTGTTTACCAGTCGGAAGATTTTTTTTAAATAGGAAAATAAAGGTACCGCGACCTAAAAAATACTTCAAATACTAGGGGCGTTCAAAAAGTAAGTCACTCAAACAAAGTAAGTCAAAAAATATTTTATTGAGAAGTGCTCTTCAATACAATGTGACACAGATACATCACACTATTTTTCTACAAAATCTCGCAGCCGCTGCAGACATTTGTCGGATCGTAGCATAGCACTAATCGTTCGATGTCCCGAGGATCCAAATCTTGGTCCTGGACTCGGCTTAGAACAGCTGTCCGAATCTGGTGATCGTTGGAAAATTGTCTTCCACCCAAATGTTCTTTGAGTTTGTCCAACACATGAAAATCTCAGGGCGCCAGATTGGGACTACCATGGATGCTGCCAGACCCCCCTTCCAAAACTGCGAAGCAAACGCCATGTTGTGCTTGCCTTGTGAGGTCTTGCATTGTCGTGCTGGAGGACCACGCCTTTGCTTAACTTTCCACCTCGCTTATTTTTCAAATTTAGACGTTTTGCCCACGAAAAATTTACTGTTCCGCAGACTTCAGCGTTGGAGTAAGTTTCTAGTTGCCGCGACATTTTGTTCTCGTACTACGCAGTAACGATACAAACTTTGCGAATGAATTTGCTACGGTTAAAAGCCGTGGAACTCGAGTATCGTCTGCACAAGTTTCCCTTTTGTTACCGGACACTCTGTCATCTATTGGGAAGCAAGTAACTTATTTTTTTGAACCCCCTAAATAAAGAACTTTCATGAATTAGAAAAGGAAATCCCGAAAATTTCCTAATCTTATTTTGTGAAACTGCCGATTTATTTCGTCTTGTTCCACCGAAACTATTTCTCAAGAGCACAAACATAGTAGTCGGCTACCTTTGTATATTGATCAGTTGTTTGCAGTCTTTTAAGGGGTCAACTTGCAAAGGTTCTACTGTAGTTACTTTCGGGAAAAAGTGTGGGCTCTTAACAAAAAATCGACTTTTTTTTGTTCGTCAAGCAATTATTTTTTCTTAAACTGTTATAAAATTCCAATTTCCCTTAAATTTAAACCAGATAAAACTTAACCAAATCGAATCAAATTTATACCTTTCTTCTTTAGTTTGTTTTTTTTCTCGAAGACAATTGTGAATATTTTTCGTCAAAGTATGACATTTTTTAAAAAAAATTTCAACTTGTAGTTTTCTACAGTATCCATGCTATGCTTGCATTTGTGTGTATACGAAATAAAAATGCTTATTTTAGTTCGCTTTAGAGAAAATTCATATACATGCACAATAGTTATTTTTTTTAAACAAGTGTGCAATTTTTTCCAAAAGTGCTCTGAGATTTGTTCTAAGCTTTCAAATATTTAATTGATAAATAACAGTGGGGGGGGGGGGGGTATATATTTAACTACCAGACTTTTTTTTAATGCACTACACTAATTTAAGCACATCGAGTAATATGGAGATTAAGAAAAAGTCCTGAGCTGTATACGCAGTTTTAGTGGTGGAATTAGTTTCAATACAACATCTGATTAATGAGATGGGTACTTAACGCACTCAGTCTACAGGGTGTTTCAAAATGAATAGCGGTGTTTTAACATGTTATAATATTTATTACACCAAACTTACAGCCACAAGTCATATATCAAATGAAAGAGAAACTCACAGTTTTTTACATAATAGCCTACAAGTGTTAAATGTGAGCACCATTCGTCACCAGGGTCGGACTGGGTCCTCAAAAAGGCGCATACCCCAATTTTTCTGAAGGCGCATGCCAATGGGAGGGGGGGGGGGATCGCGGAAAGGATATAGACGATCATTTTGGAGGAGCGATCAGTGGCGTATCCAGACGATCCTGTTGAGAGGGACGATTGAGTAATTCATTGAGGGGGGGTGGGTGAACTAATGAAAATAAATTTTTTAAAAAAGTTAAAAATTTGTAGCATGTTTTTTTTCCTCCCGAATAATGTGTAATGTGCTTCGCTCAAAGAGTTTGAATGAAAGTTATTAGCGTTTCGAGTATCACACACACAAGAATAAAAAAACTGAAAAAAAGAGTTTCTACTAATATTCTGGATCTATTATCTAAATTAAACCGTTTAACTTTTGATTCGTTTGAAAACTCGTGAAGTTTTTTCAGTTGTTATTCAGGTCCTCAATTGTTTTTTTTCCTTATAAAAGAAAGGTTGCAGCAACAAAATGGCATCTCTTTTTACCAGTTTACGTACCGAACATTATGAAATACTAAAATTGCATTTGTAAATAAAATTTGAAGATAGTTTTGGATTTGTTTGTTGATTGAGTTTTGGATTTGTTTGTTGATTGAGTTTTGTTTAATATTCGCGCAAAGGAAGGAGTGTTTGCAGGCTTTCTCCCGAAAATTTTTGTTCGTAACGCATTTTTAGACTATTTGGAGGACAAGTAAAAGGGAGGTTTGGGGGTCCCGTTCCGGAATTTTTTTTTAATTTAAGGGTATATTTTCGAAAACACAATTATTTGCTATCTTTGCGTTCTTGAATGAAAAGATGAGAGACATGAGTTCTCCCCAGTTGTTTTATGATAGCTTCAAAAACGCAATTTTAGTGTTGCTAAAAACCAGGGGGTTCGGGGGCTTACCCCCGAAATTTTTTTTTGTAATTGAACTCCTAAAAACGCAATTGTAGACCATCTTTGATGACGTAGCAGAAGACATGGGGTTCAGAACTTTTCAACAGAAACTTTTCGATGTTAGGAGTTCCAAAAAACGCTGTTTCAGACCATCTTTGAATGATGTTGAAAGATGAGGAAAGAAAGACGGAATGAAAGACATGGGGGCTCCTCTCCGGAAATTTTTTGAAATTGAAGTCTCAAAAACGCAGTTGTAAGCCAATTTTTATGACGTAGGGGGAAGGAACGGGGTTTGGAACTTTCCATCGGAAATTGTTGGAAATTGGAGCTTTGAAATACGATGGTTAGCCATCTTTGGTAGCGTAAAGGGAAAGGATTGAGTCCGGAGTAAACCCTCAAATTTTCAATATTGAAACTTCAAAAACATAAGTTAGTGGGTCTTCATTTGACGTTAGGAGAAGGACTCGAGATTGAGGGCTCTCCCCTGGAATGTTTTCGGAACTGAAGTTCTAAAAACGTAATTGAAAGGAGAGAGAGTGTTTGGTGACCTTTTCCCGGAATTTTTTTAACACAATTTTAGACGATTTTTGTTTATTTGGGAGAGGAGAGATCTTGTGGACTTCCCATTGAAATTGTAAAAACTTGACTGTAGGCCATCTTTGTTAACTTTTAGGGGAAAGCACGTTTCACTAGTTTTTTCAATCAAGTGCCAAAAACGGCAATTTAGAAAAAATAATGAACAAGTACATTCCGAATTTCTGAAGTCGCCCAGTGGTTTGATTTCGCATCTTCATAGATAGAGATTTTTTTTCACTAGGCGACATTGATGTCAAGAGAGAAGGTCTAGTGGCCTTATCTCCAGAAATTGTTTTTAATTTCAATCTTAAAACGCTATTGCCGTCCATCTTTAATGACATTAGGGAAAAAATGCGATTCGAAACTTTCTTCCAGAACGTTTTCGAAATCGAAGTTCCAGAATAAGCAGTCTTTTTGATTGAAGATTCGAAGATCCCTTTACTTTTTTTTTGAAATAAGAGTCTTAAAAACTCTCTCGTTAGTCATCTTTGGAAAAATTACGGAAAGGGAGGGGAGATGGGATAGAAGGAACTTTTCCCGGCAATTTTTCGAAATTGAGACTCAAAAGACGGAAAAATTTAGACGATAATATTAGGGAAACCGGGCTCGAAGGAAAATTTTCGAAACTTCAAAATGAGGGGAAGGTATGGGAGCTTTCGAATCAATTAGAAAACTTCGTTCTGAATTTGCAAAACAAGTTTTTTTTTTAATTTTGTTTTTCAGCGAAGGCGTTTGTATTGTATTTCATCTTAAAGAGTAGGAAGGGCGCACCTGCCCTCGGGCAGGTTGGCAGGCGGGCCAGTCCGAGCCTGTTCGTCACTCGGCACACGTCAAGACGATATGCGAGTTCTTCCCAAACTTTGATGAGTGTCTCATTAGTAATTGCTGCAACAGCTGTTTCAATCCTGTTCCTTAATTCGGGAAGGTCGGCTCGCAGTGGAGGCACATACACACTGTCCTTAATAAACCTCCAAAGATAGAAATCACACGGCGTTAGGTCGGGTGATCGTGGAGGCCATGGGAAACAAGCCCTGTCATTAGGCCCCTTACGGCCAATCCAGCGGTCGGGTACAGTTAGGTTAAGCCAATCGCGTACCTCATTATGCCAGTGAGGCGGCGCACCATCTTGCTGAAAGATAAAACACAAAACGCTTTCTGTTCTTTAGTCGCCATCTTCGCTGCAAGCGCTTTCTAGCGGATTGCAGCAGAAACATTCCACGCGCATGCGCACTGATGCCAACAAACAAAACTGAGTTTCTCTTTCATTTGATATATCACTTGTGGCTGTAAGTTTGGTGTAATAAATATTATAACATGTTAAAACCCCGCTATTCATTTTAAAACACCCTGTATTTAAAATATTTTATAGAACCATATCGCTAATACTTTGTTTTGTGAGGCCCTTAAAAAGTCGGTGCTTTTATATTTGTGAGACTGACTTTGAAATTTTATTGCAAAAACAATGTAAAATTTTGTAAAAACTCAATAATTCTTTGATTGTTTTTTTCTACTGATCCAAACATTGGTTTATGGTTTATATCGTGTATGATAAAGCGGAAATGAAACATTTCATTAGGAAAGATTTTTTGTAAGAATTCTTTTCTAATTGTTTCCATTTATCGTACAGTTTTCGCTCCATTTCAAAAAAAAAAAAAAAAAAAAAAAAAAAAAAAAAACAAATGTATATACAGACAGCGATACTTTGCGCATGGAATGCAGTCAGTGTTTTATAAATAAATTTCAGAAATGTTCAATTGCAGTGAGACACATTATATCATTAAGGTTTCAGTCTCGAACTCATTCGTTTACAAATATGCTTGTAATTGTTATTCTTTTCCTTTTCGCAGCGTTGTTGTTATTGGGATATGGAGATTGATTCCACCATACAAAAGATTGAGGAAGAAAAATATGAGGTAAGAATTTAGATTTTTAGGCTAAGGACATTTGTCAAGTATTTATCTACTGTATAAAGAATCAATTGGCTTACAGCGATTCAGTCCATGAAACAACATGTAAAATCAGTCTCAAGTTGTTGAATATTTCAAGAAAAATGTGAAATCTTTATGAAAAGAATGAAAACTTTATTAAAAATATTTGAAAACTGTATCAAAAGAATATATAAACTTTATTTAAAGTCCTGAAATTCTCCGATTCCTCCAGTCGCGGGAACAGTAAAATAAATTCGCTTTTCAGATCACTGTCAAAGTCCATGGAAAAGCATATAAAATTAGCTTTAAATTGTTGAATATTTAAAAAAAAATTTGAAATATTTATGAAAAGAATTTGAAGATTTTATCAAAAATATTTGAAATTTTTATCAAAAGAATTTGAAAACTTTACTTAAAGCCCTTAAATTATTTGATTCCACCAGTCGCTGGAACAGTAAAATAAATTCACTTTTCAGGTCATTGCCGAATCATTTTTTCTTTTAAAAGTTTTTTAGAAGTATGTTTCTTTCCGTATCTTTTCAACTTACTGACTGTACGAAACAAAAGAATTTAAAGTCTTGACTTTTTACATTTAAGACTTATGTGATAAAAGTAATGAATATCTTTGAAATGGGGGGGGCATGACTTTTGGGGGGAAGCACAAATGCTCTAATAATGATGTTTTCAAAGGGGACTTATCCCTCCCTCCAAATCACACCTCTTAGGGTAGGTTTTTAAATTGGTTGAATTTCAAATTAAAATAGAAAGCTTTGGAATGTAGTGGACCTTTCTTCCAAGATATGCTAATTAAGAAATTAATATAAATTATAAATAGTTTCAGAATTCATATTTTCAGGTTTCTATTTTTGAGCAATCACCATTGCTTATTGCTTTCATTTGACTGTTTTGATGTGCTATCATTTTATTTTCCCACCAGCACCCTCTTCAGCACCACCGTCGGTCGGCCGCCTCACGATGCTGCTCCTCTAGCGAAAACCGTCTCCAGGTTGCGTCAATATCCTACACTTACACGCATACATACACCTACACACACACCTGCACACATATACATATACACACACATACAAACACCTACACAAACACACACACACTCATGCCTGCACATTGACACAAACGCACACACACTCATGCCTGCACAGAGACACAAACACACACCTACATATATACACACACACACTCGTGATTGCGAAAAACATAATTTGAATTCCAAATGTCAAAATTCAAATTATTTTTTTTCTACATTTTTTCAGAATGCTATTGCAAGATAGAAGCATTCGTACCTAATAAAGTTTATATTTCTGTAGAGCACAGAAAGAGAAAGTAGAAACCGTATCATGTGTTTTCATCTTTACGCGAAGTATTTAATTGCAACAATGAAAAACCATTAACTGGAATTACAGAAGCTCTCTTTAAAAGTAAAGGGTGCTTTTAAAGTCTTGCACTAATAAAGAAAATTTGTTTGAAAAAAAAATTAAGATTTATACATAATTCTGTTTATTTTGATCCTTATCTCATGTGGTTTTTTCACCCATTACAGTAGAAGACCCTTATAACGCACACCTTGGGATCAGAGTTTTTGCGCTATACAGGTTTTGGCGTTATATAGATCATTTCACAAACTTTTAAACTAATATTCAAAATATATCTATGTATTAGCACTTCAGAATGAGTTTTATCTGTAGTGAATATTAAAGCACTAATTATACAATGAGTCATTCACAAAGAAATATGTTTCTTTATTATAAGAAAGTGAAATATCCTGCATTTCTGCTAGCTTCATGGTTTGCATAACAGCTGCATTTTCAAGAACCATCTGGTATTTTCATTTTACTGTGAATGCTATTTTTCATTTAAAAGCTTTGAATTAAGATGAAAAGATGAAAAACTGATTCAAAAATTAATTTTCCTAACAATTTTTATGTTTGCAAGGCAAAACAGAGGGATTTTTTAAACTTTAAAACTTATTGTTTACTTCTGAAAAGTTGTGCGGTTTATAGAGAATTGCGTTATACAGGTCGGCGTTATAACGGTCTTCTACTGTAGTACAATATTAGCTTAAAGCATATATGTGGCGCTAACATTGAAAACCGAAAATGGCGTCTATGGGAGAAAGAACTCTCATGGGATCCGTGAGAGAGGTTTTCAGGGTCATGTCCAGAGACCCTTTGAATTTTAAGGGGGTACGGGACACAAAAATTGTCAAATTTTGCAATTTTTTTTTTATCATGTAAAAAATTACTCCGTGTTTTTCTGCTTAAGAGGAGGTTTGAATCTTGTTTCTATCTTAAATAGAACGAAAGATATAATTATTTTTGTTTCATGCACCTAACTAATGTGTACTTAACTTTAAAACTTTAAACGCGTTTTTCTCCATGATGCAATTTTTCCCGATTTCTTGCATTCAAACTCTTATAAGTCAGGAACCGATAAAGATAAAGTAATGAAACTTGGAGCATATCTTTTTCAAACAGTTTACTTTAAATTTTATTCGTCGAATTTGAAAAAAACGTTTACTGCAGAAATTACGATTTTTTTTTTTTAAGTATTTTCGAATTTTTCGAAATTTTTCTTCAAATATTTTTTATTTTTTATTGAATCAATTTTTTTAAAATCGCCGAATAAAAATTAAAGCTTAGATATTTGTGCGTAATTCATTGAAAAAAATTGAAAATTGTTTAAGAATATTTTGAGTTATAGCAATTTAAAGCAACCCCATTTTTTATAAAAGAACTAATTAAATTTAAATAAAATTTTTTATTTTTTTCATATTTATGTTATGATTTTGCTTATTAAATAAATGGTGAATCAGTGCAAAAAATTTCAAAACTCTAAAGTTTATAATAAAAAAATTTCAAAATGTGTCCCGGACCCCCTTAATTCATATTGCTAGTTCTGAGTCCGGCAGCAAATTTTATTTCAGCAGTCTGCGACGCCGATTGAAAAATTCAAAACTAGTGCGAAAGATAAACCAACATTAGACCAATCGTAAACTTTTAATCATCACAGAGAAACGCTTAAAAAAGATATGCTAATTTTGAGAACAACAAGTACATGCTGCCTGTAGATCCCAGAAATTCGGTACAAATCTTCGGTCTCTAAAATGTGATATTTTCTTCGCCAACTAATATAAATAGTCTCCAAACTTTCTCAAGAATCAGCGACGCACGTCGCAGCGCCGCTCTGTTTCTGCTGCCTGGGTTCTGATAGGTACATTTATATCCATATGAGACATGGGCGCCCATTTGCAAAATTGTAAGGGGGGGGGGGCTCAAATATTTTAACCATGGTTTAGCAGGACATTTTCTCCATGGAAGCAGATTTCAGGACTGATTCGAGTCATTAAAATTTGAAATTTTTAATAACTTATTCATTTAATGGCTGGAGAAGAAATGTTTTTTTATTTTTGCAACGAAAAAAGTACTAAAACCAAGGAAATTCTCATTTCTAGGGCAGCTCAAGCCCCCCTTGCCCCCCTATATGGGCGCCCTTGATATGAGAGGCTGTTATGGCAAAATCCTCACCCCCCCCCCTCCGCCAGAAACGTTAATTCTGGCTGCATTAGGCCCTAGCGCAAAGCTGAAAATCATCTAGTTCTTCTCAGAATTACGAAAGATGCACACGTAAAAGTTTTTTAAGGTTGCGTAATTTTTTTTTTCCGCGATGTGAATCAAAGTAAAAAACGAATTATGTTCAAATCTGAAGCAGTTTTTTTAAAAATGAATTTTCTTAACAGTGCAAGACTTATCACCACCCAGTATGTTGAAGTACGTATAAAATAAAACTAAAATGAGAACTCTTCATGTAGAATTTTTTAGCATTTCACTTAGGATTTAATGCTGCAACACAGAAATAGCATCATTGATTTTCAACTAAATAAAACGGATTAGATTACTGGAACTCTTAAATCTGAAAACATACGTATTTTCATTTCCTTAATTATTTTTCCGATGGGGGAGAGGTTATTGCAGTCCGTGCACGCATGTAAGGTTTGGAAGCTCCCCTCCGAAAACCATTCTAATTGCACTACGGATTAGACAAAACGCTATTCTCAATTCACAAGAAAACGCAACTTTTAACTCCTGTTGGACAAAATTTGAAGGAACCGTTGTTACGCCGTTCGTAATGCCCATATTAGATTCCTCAGTTTCTGCAGTTAAGCCCTGGTTTCCTAGAAGCGAATCGCCGATCTTCGACGTCGCTCCTCGCCGTGACGCAAAAATCAAAGTCAAGTGGATTCTGGCGTGGCCATTCACGACGTTGATTTAGTTCGGGCGTGCATGCGCAGAAGAATCAAGTTTTCGCTTCGGCGAGGAGCGACGCCGACGATCGGCGTGTTCGCACCTCGGAAACCAAGACTTTAGTGGTGGTGTCGTTTTAAAAGTTCGTCATGTCTTTCTTTTATGTTTCTGTTCTCGGCAATCACTTTAATTACGACATTTTTTTGTCTGTTTCTTTTGCCTCCATTTCTTGTGCCTTAAAACAATAAAAAAAATCTCTTGTTTTTATTATCTTTCTAATTAAGGAAGCTTACGAATAAATAATTGTTCTCGATCAGTTCCCACCAGGGCAGCGGAGTCGGAGGAAAAATGAAAAGACTCCGAGGATTTTACTGCCTCCTACTGTTTTACCCCAAAATCAACCCGATTCTGACTCCGACTCTTTTACCCAAAATCAGCCACAGACTCCGACTCCGCAGCTCTGGTTTCCACACAGTCTTGTTCTTTACATGCAGTCTTTTAATCCTACTAGTATTCGATGCCAAAGATCAACAATAAATAGTTGTTTAACTCCCTAAATGAGGGTTTCCAACTCTGTTTTCTTACCTAATTTCTATTACTGGTGTATATTTTTACCTCCACGAAAAATAGAGCCTTACTTTTCTTTTAGTGATCCTAGATGTTAATTTGATTTTTCAGAAGTTGTTGGTTCAGCTTATTCGTCGATATCTCCACGGCAATTGTTTGCAAGCCATCCAAACCTCCAAGCCGTTTCTCAGCACGGATTTCAAGGAAAAGCTGAAGGAAGAGATTGTTCAAGATCTGCAACATTCCATCAAACGTCCTACTCGTTACACCAGGCGAAAGCGAATCCCCAATATCACTTCATCGCCTTCCGAAGCAAAAAATCGATTAAAGAAATGACATTAAAAAAAGAAGAAAAAACAAGAGCTTTGTGTCCTTTTGGAAATGCCAAATCAGTTTTGATACAGATAATCCACCACAAGTGTTTGTTAAAGCGGGCTGGAAGCACGGAAGAAAGAACTTTTCAATGAAGTTTGAACTGGCTCTAGTGAAATCATAATATTCTTATTTATTATTTGAATGTATATAGTGACTGCCAATTCGCCTGAGTTTTATGCGAGTTCTTTTGATATGAATACCAAGACATGCTCGGCGTAGTAAAAGATCCAATTTTGAGACTGCTTTTCGAGACGCATTTTCTCACTTTTTTTAAAATATTAGTTGAGCGCTTGAATTTTTTTGAAAATATTTCATTAATTCTATGGAATTGTGAAGCACGTTTTTTTTTCAGTCAAAAATACTTTTTAATAAGTAGTTGAGAGGATTTGATTTTGGAGAATCTAATACATATTGGTAGTTAGGTACCATTAAAGAAAAATATTACTTAAATGAAAAACAGTCTTAAAATATTGTTCTCTAAATTATATCTTCAAAAAGTGGCTTTGATAAATAACTTTGAAGAAAAAAGTTAATTTTCTTAAAATTATGAAGTTTTATAGGTTTCTTTTAAAATTATTCCGTGATATACCTTTAAGAAAGTTTATTCATTATGTTTTGCGCTTTTTTTTATTTTATTTTACTTTATTTATTTTTTTTTTAATTTACGAGGTGTACAAATTTTTGGTAAATTTAAGGGTTTTTTTTTTCAAAATGTACATAATATTTGTCACGCGTATTATGGTCTCAAAAATCGCATCCATCCATAAATAAATAATACCTAAATATGTATATTTTTTTGCAAAAAACATATTTTATACTTCTATAAAATGATTGAAATAAAACTATTAAAGGCAAAACTTTCTTAACTCGATAGTAATTCTTAACAGACGTACGCTTCCCCCCTTCATTCAAAAAATATTCGTAAATTCAGCATTTTACTATGCCTGCAAACCTGCAACAGCGTAAAAATCTTTCATTTATAATGAAAATGAGCCTAGAGTTCGAAGAATTTATCATTTATAGTTTAACAGTAGCAGATCGTTTAAAAGCTCTTTAATGTAAAGCTACGTCTTTTAATTGATGCAGCATAGATTTGAACGAAACGCGTTACGTCTATAATAAATTGGAATGACAATACAGCGGTGCTAGCATGATAGTATTAATGCATTGCAAACAGAGGTTGTGTTTCGTATTTGATGATTTTTCGTAAATTGCATCGGTAATCATTCCTCTCAATTATTTCATCCTTATTATTAAGCTTTGGATATTTCTTGCATAAATTTTCTTTCAGACAACGCTTCAGTAATCGGTCAGACTGGGTCATGTAATCTAAGAGTTTGAGATCGTGAAAATTAAATAAATTAAGTATGAGCTCATTGGACCGTGTGTGATAGGGTTTTTTTTTATGTCTCTCTTTTCGGATTAATTACTGCACATTTGCTGAGTTTGTCGAGTTTCATGTCTTTTATACTGTGATAAAATCAACTCAAAGAGTTAATTGAGGATAAAAATTTCAAATGTTTCCTAAAAACATTTTTGAGCGTTTGATTTGAATTTACGAACATTTTGATTCGAGTTAAGTTTTTGTTTGTTTTGTAGATTTGTGATAAATTACGTGTCTATAAAATGCCATATTAAACTAGTTTTAGAATACACTGTCATTTTCTTTTGATTACATAATTCACTAACATATTACACCTTTAACTATCTAATTGCGAACATTTCTTTGTTTTTTAAAATTCAATGTTACCGTTGTTGTAGATAATTTTCTCATTTCAAAGTACAAACCGTATTATGAAGTCTGAATAAAGAAAAAATGCAAACACACAGTTTAAGAAATGTTCACAAATTACATTAAACTAGCGTAAAATCCGAATTGGCTTCTTGACAAGCATTTTTTTTCAATTATACAATAATGATTAGCGTAGATTGGGGAAGCTAACACGTTCAGATAGGTTTTAAAAAGACCGGAAAAGTTTTGATAGAAATTGAATTGGCACCGCACACATTTGTGTATACTCTTTATAAGGAGTTTTGAGAAACCTAATTACACCAAGCCAAGAGAAGTGCATTTTTGTCATTTTTAGTTATTTCTTCATAGTCATAAGTCTTTACATCTATGCATATGAACATACTAGGATTGGTACACATGGCTAAAAACAAAGAGGTCCGGAGGGGTTCAACCCCATTCGCTGAGCACCTATGTAAAAATGAAATATATATTCAGGAGTTTTTATAAAGTCTATAAAAATATTTAGAAAAAAGGAACCAAAGGAACGAACATGGCTGAAATAGGACTACAGTCGTCCCTCGCTACTTCGCGCTTCGACTTTCGCGGCATCACTACATCGCGGTTTTTTCTATGTTTTTTTTTTCAAATATAGTAGTTAGCCTTTTTTATGCGCTCGTGTAACTTTTTTTCTGCAAAAGAATAACAAAGCATACGTTTTTTAAGTAAGGTAAGCTTTTAAGTAAGATCTGAGGGGCTAGTTGTACTAGTTGAGGGAGTGGAAGTATAAAATCGCCGAAGAAAGTGTAAGGAATCGCTATCTCATTTTAACCGTTAAGCACTAACTGGAAAGTATAAATCACAGTATTATTACTAGGGGATAAATACATCTGTAAATGGTGTTCAACAATGTGCTAGCTTTTTAAATTGTATATCTAAATGTAGAGGAAGAACGGGGGTTCCTACGGTGATTAACGGGCAATTGATTCATCATCGTACAAGTTGAGGTTTTTTTATAGACTAGTAGTAGTGTGTAAGAACTGCGTGTGTGTGTAGTTTATTTCTCAATAATTAACAATGTGTTATCTATTACGTCTAACATATCTAATTTTCTCATATTCTGTGCAATATATTAAGTAATACAAATGTAATGGTGGCTGAGGGTGCTGTTTTATGTCTAGGGGGCTCTAACTATGATAAAAACCTATTTAAATTGCCATAAGTACGTTTTATGCGCTTTAATTAGAAAAATATATACAGAATCCTACTTCGTGGAAATTCAGTTATCGCGGTCAAGTCTGGAACGAATTACCCGCGATAAACGAGGGTTAACTGTACAGATTTTCCATTCTGAGGATAACTGAAAGAACACACGGTGCAACTGGACTGATTCTTCAAAATCAAGTTTTATGAGATCTATTTTTACTTTCTTTCTTTTTTTTTTCACTTAAGAAATTTCTTAAAATTAGTTGCAATTGTTTCCGTGTATAAGTTCCACAAAATGGTGGAAATAAAAATTATGCAAACACTGAGTATTTTTGTACCTGCATATTTAAAAATGCATTTGGCAGAAGGAATCGAGATAAAATAACTTCGTGCAGTTTATGTTTTACTGAAGGACGGCGGTTCTGAATTAGCAATAGCTGAAGTAGCTTTTTTCATTGCGCACTATCTGTAGTCATTAAAACACGTAAGTTTATTTTTTTACCCCAATTTTATGAGCTAATATGTTTATTTTTTGTAATCAACACTATTTATATCGATATCGATTATTTGAGCTCCAATCTGCAGTCAACTGTTTTAAATGTTGTATTTGTTAATTTATGATAATTCCAAAAAAAAAAAGGTATTTTCACTTAATGTTGGCTTTTCTCTGAAAAAGGATTTAAACTGGAAAGATCCCTTTACAGAAAATATATTAGAACCAGGTGTTCTCAAACTTTTCCGATTCGCAGCGCACTTTGAGAAATCAGAACGCTCTCAAGGTACATTAGTCTATTTCTATGATACATTTATTAATGAATACCGTGGGCACTTCGTGGCACCCCTCGCTTTTTCTTGTGGGACACCAGGATGCCGCGGCACCCAGTGTGAGAAATCAGAACGCTCTCACGGCACATAATTCGATCTCTATGATACATTTATTAATGGATACCCGGGAACTTCGTGGTACACCTCGCCTTTCCTTGCGGGACACCAGGATGCCACGGCACCCAGTGTGAGAAATCAGAACGCTCTCACGGCACATAATTCGATCTCTATGATACATTTATTAATGGATACCCGGGAACTTCGTGGTACACCTCGCCTTTCCTTGCGGGACACCAGGATGCCGCGGCACCCAGTGTGAGAACGCCTGAGTTAGAAAATTTTATGCATTTTTGAAGCACTTTTTCCCGTTTCGTCATCATTAGGGAAGTCTAGTAATGAAGCGTTAATGTCAGATTCACTATCTGATTCGATATTAGGATTATATTCTGTTGGTAGCCTCTTACTGTCGCAAATTTCTTTTTCATTACAGCACAAAATTCAAATAGAAATAAAAATCGCTTTGCGTATAACACTGAAAAAGTACAAACAAAACTAACTCGGCTTAATTTTTATGACTAAATAAGCAACAAAACCTGCTCTTTTCCCGCTTTTCCAAGTCAATCTCACCTGGGACCTTGTGCTGGTACGGTAAATACGTTTCCACCGGTAGCTAAATCAATACACAAACCTCTTTTATCTCGGCTTGCACGTTGATTTTTCTACCGGTAGAGTTGTTTCTACCATACCAGTACACGGCTCTAATATTGCTACCATTTCCTAGAACTGATGGAAAATAAAGTGAAAAAAGGTCCCGGAAAAACCAATAGATTGTGTAGAAAAATACACTGAACGGTTGGTATTCAAATATAAAGTTACACGGTTACAGAATTCAAATGCTAATCTACAATTTTATTATGTATAGTAATTGCTCATTAAAATCAATCAAATTCAATCAACAAAAATAAATTGAAAATATTAGTGATAGCATAAAAGAAACAAACATGCACATAAAGAAAAGCACATGGCAAGTCGCTTTTAAATTGTTATTTTGCAAATAAAAAAATAAAAAAAGTTCTTTGATATTTAACGCTTCGTAGTGAAATATAGTTCGCTGTTTCGATACGTGCATCTGTGAATTTCATGCTAGAGCAAGTGATTAAAGTATAAACTTTCAATCAATAATTCTAATTAAAAATAAAGCAAAACTACTTTCATTAATCTGATTCTGAATTTTTTTTTCATAATGAAGTGACAGCATGTTTTCTTAATACATTGCAAATCGGCCACGAGAATCTTCGCGAATCTTCTCGTTCTGTCAGATGACTGTTCACGAGAATCGCCGGGTTTGTACATTGCTAACCCTCATGCCCTTCTCATACATTTCTTTTGAAGTGTTATTGGTCCTACAGGCTCGTAGCCTCAGATTCATCTCCAAAGAGAGCTCGAATCGTATTAAACGTCCCTCCAGGAAACCACCAGAATGGGTGGCAGCAGAAATGACGTCAGGTTTACCTTCCAGCATTTCCAAAACTCACATTTAAAAAAGTTATCTGATCTCGTGGAAAACATCCCATCCCTCTTTGTTGGAGACAGTGGCATTGCCCCCGATCCCTGGCCCCCGGTGGAGTCGACGAACGATGAACCCGATTCGGGGCCACTCATTCCTCGGCAATGAGCTTGACCCGCATTTGGCTCACTTCCGCGTGCCTTCCAAAACAAACTCAAAACGGGTCTGCTGGAATAGAAAGTCGACTGACTCCCTCTGGGTGAAACGGATCTCGTGAAGACGAGGAGAAATCCTTCGTCTTTCCGTCGTGGTTCACTGACCACTTCCAGAAGAGCATCTTCTTCTTGGGATTGCTTGGTGCTAATAACCAGGGCTGCGGAGTCGAAGAGTTGGAGTCAGGTTGATTTCTGGGTTAAGGAGTCGGAGTCGGGGTCTCAGTCAATACTTGCGGAGTCAGATTAGTACTGATTTTGGGGTAAAGGAGTCGAAATAATTTGAAGAAAAAAACCGTACTAGTGATTAATTTGAAATTTAAATTTAATGTTCTTTCTTGTCACGAAACTTGCAAAGTTTGTTTACATAACGGCTACGTGCATCAAAATGTGATAACTTAGAAGAAATGTTTTCAAACTTTAGCAATACAATATTCACTTAGACTGCAAAATCTAGGCAGTAAACATCTTAAATGCCTTGTGCGTATTGTAGTATTTGAGAATATATGAGGCAGTGAGAAGCTAAGGGATGCAAGTGGCAAAATTAAAAATTTGGAGATAACCAGGAAACATGATAGGTAAACCTCTCCTCTGTCTTGGGGCAAGAGATGGTACTAGTAGCATTGGTAGTTGCTGCTGTACAGCATGATTAAGAAAAAAATTTCAATAAAAGACTACCTAGGATGTTATCTTTAAAGGCGTTTTACTCAAAACTTGAAAATATCCACTTACATCCCTTTGCTTCTCCTATTCCTATTCCTATTCAGAGTCACAACTGACTACAACTGTATTTATGTCGAGGACTGCATACTAAGTGCCTTGCCTCCATTATTTTATATACCTATAGATGACAGCACCATCACCGGATCGAACAGTTAATGAGAATTTAGAACTTGTCCAGGAGCTAATAGCTACCTGGTGCTAGCACCCCCAGAGGTATCGTTTCACTTGGAGGACATTGAGACCACGAGCATATTTAACATCGCCCAGTCCCCTTTAATGACGACGGTGGGTCTTCAACCATCGAGGTTCGAACCCAGGACCCTCCGGCCCCGAATCCGACACTCTACCGATCGGGCTACCACGGCCCCTTTGCTTCTCACTGCCTCATATGAAAATTAGTTAGTGTTGCCAAAACTTTGATTTTTCTCCTTTACTTTTTTTTTATGAGCCACGATTGAAGTGATATGAAATATTTGTCTTTTCGTCCTCTCATCCTAACAAACTCTCTCTCTCTCTGTGTGTATTTTAAGTCAAAAATTCAAAATTAGTTCTATTTCTATTCAAGAGTCACAACTACTTCAACTGTATTTATGTCGAGGTCTGCATACTAGTGCCTTGCCTCCATTATTTTATATACCGATAGATGGCAGCACCATCACCGGATCGAACAGTTAATGAGAATTTAGAACTAGTCCAAGAGCTAATAGCTACCTGGTACTAGCACCCCCAGAGGTATCGTTTCACTTGGAGGACATTGAGACCACGAGCATATTTAACGTCGCCCAGTCCCCTTTAATGACGACGGTGGGTCTTCGACCAGCGGGGATCGAACCCGAGCCCCTCCGGCCCCGAGTCCAATGCCCTACCGATCAGGCTACCACGGCCCTTCAAAATTAGTTAGATGTGTTTTTCTCTTAGGGGCCTCGGTGGCAGAGCGGTATTGCTCAGCAACTGCTTGCAAGCAGAGAGGAGCGGGCTCAATTCTCGCCTACTGCTCTGTGTGTTATTCTGATTTCCTCGTATTGCAATAAATCTGAATTGTGCTATCTGTTTTATGTGTCTGAGCAAAAGTCGGACTTCCACCTAAATGGGGCTCAGTCAAACGGAAGCCGCTAATATTAGTTTCATAAACGGATTAACGCCTTCGTTATCCATCTCCAAGGGACATCAGAGACAACAACAGATGTGTTTCTGTCCCAATAAAACTTTGAATGGTTTATTTCTTTTTTGACACAGCAAATCTCAGCAGTTGGTTTTCCCTTTCGAAATAGAATCTCGATGACTTATGAATGAGTTTAAAAGTAAAACAAATATATGTTTCATTGTTCTTGTTTTAATTCATTTATCATTGGTAATTAGGGCGACAAAATGCACTTTCGCTGCAATGCACATGATATGAATTTCAGTAAAATATTAAATGGCGTGTCTGTCATTATTTAGTTATTCTTAAAAGCATTAAGTTTTTAATGGTTTTTTAACTATTAAAGAAAATTTTCTTCAGAAATTTCAGCGATTCTTTACATTTCGCAGATTGCGAATGGATTGGTGGTAATAAAGTTATGCAATCCAAATCATCTGTTGCTTGGGGGAAACTTGGCACTACTAATCAAGCATTTCAGTTTCCATTTTTTAGTCATTTCAGTCAATCTTTTCTTTTTTTTTTCTTTTTGAATGGGAATGAATAAGACGAGGTGTGTTCCCAAGGTGATTGTCCTTCCTTTTAAGACGGATTGTTCACTTAAACGTAAACTAATAGGAATTATCTTTTCAGAAAACAAAAGCGAAGCTTGACAATAAAGTTAGTGATAAAACGAATGTTTTGTTGTAATTAGGTAATCGATATTGTGTTCAATACCTGACTCTGACCTTAAAAAAACTAAGGTCGTGACACTAAATTTGAGGGGAATACAATTTTAATGAGTAAAAAGAAGCTTTTAAAACATTTCATTTCTCTAACAAAAGTATAGTTTTGATATTATTAATGCCATTATTACTATATATTTTTTAAATGTGTGTTTAGGCATGACATTTCGCTAATTTCTAAAGCAAAAGTATTTTCAAATTTCAACTGAAATTGCCATGCTATTATTCAAGTTTGATTCATTTCCTAGCAACACTGGCACAAACCTTTAGCCAGTTTGTTCAAAAAAAAAAAAAAAAAAGGTCAGTCACTGTCAGAACCTTTTTTGTAGAAGAAACCATGCCTCCCTCTTCGTGGAAAACTCCATTTGGTGTACTATTATTAGTGCAGTTTGTGACTGCTTCAAAATTTTGAAAATATCTTGAAATTTATGATGTGATGCAATTTTTTTTAGAGAGGAGGGGGAGCACATGTACTGTTTTTAAAATCTGGGATTCTTAAGTTGTTTTCGTGACTTGAATAAAAGTATCAATTCAGTACTTCCAGGGATGCTCATATCGCAGACTCCGGCATTGAAATTTTCAGGTGAATGATTTAGCAAGTAACTTTCTTTTTAGGGGGCCTCGCTCTTGGGGGGGGAGGAGTATTTGAGAGTGCGCCCTGCTCCCCATCGCTTGTTTTTTGGGGGGAGGGGTGTGTGCACCCCCTGTAGTTTAAATTTCGTAAGCAAGGAAATTGATCTTGATATCTCTTGTGACTTTGACCTTTTTCTTCGGAAATATTACTAAAAAGCTTAAAAAAAGAAATGTGCGTGAGGGTGAGGGAAGACCAAGGCATAGAAAGGTCGTCGCAAGAAGCAAAACAAAAAGTTGAGGGTAGTGTTTTAACGTCCTTGAACTTCTGCTCTGGGAGCGAGCGAAGGTCAGCTTGACCCAATTCCGAGTTGTTTGTGTCCCCCTGTAATCACGTGCCACTCTTTTAGTTAATAGCTGAGGTCATAGCTGGAGGAGAAAAAAGACGGAGTTGGATAACTTGTGAGCTAAGACGGTGGATCAACATGCTGGACTGTATTATGACATATCATTTTAGTATGCAGTGTACTAGCTCCACTTGCTCAGAGAATGGCGAGGGTCAGCTGGAAAGTTGCGACCCAATAAATTACTACATCTTACTTGTTGATAACGGGAAGATGGTTAGAAAGTTTCCAGCATCATCTATGCTGAAACAAAAGGAAGTTCAGATTTCATTTAGTTTTTTATAGTTTCCAGCTATAACTAACGGAAAGAGCTTAAAAGCTGGAACTGGAAAAATTTTCAGGGGCACCTTAACAACCTTTTGTTTTACCAAAATATAATGGCAGGCATCAGTATCCCAAACTGAGACTATTTATAAAAAGTATAATGTTGAAACTGCAAAAACCTTTTTTTTTTTTTGCAAGTTCCAAATTTTTCGTTAAAAATTGGGTAACGGAAGGACATTTTTGCGACAAGAAGTACTTTAGCTTTTGTAAAATTGAAATGTTCCAGACAGTTCAAAATCATTACAGAATGATGAGCGTTATAACTTTATTAGCTTTAGATGCTAGTGATGCAAAAAATATCAATAAGACTTACATAATATCAATGATTTAAATTAGTTATTGTAACGAAAAGTTTCAATGGTGAAATTCAACTATTTGTTCATAAATGTAGTGCATTGGTGACAACACATTGCAACTGTTTGGAGCATTGGAAAAATTGAAATAACACTGTAGCCTTGTATCATATGTATTTTTTCCCTTTTATTTATTTTTTTCGTGGGAACGCCATAACTGCCTGAGAACTTTATCGAACTGCTTAAGTAAGCAGGGCCACCAAGAACCAAGATGGGCCCCTTGTCAGTTTGGTCGCCGGGCCCCCTTCCCCTCATACTTTTCAAATTTATGCTACTCCGATTCCGAGCTGGGCCCCATCAAGGATCGGGCCCCTAATTTCCGACTAGGCTATCTTGACTTCTCGTCGGCTCTGTAAGTAAGGCAGCATTTTAATGATTTCTTCCAAGGATTTCAGCGAAAAATAAAGAGTTTTCTCACTTTGGTGGCTTTGTCAAAAAAAAAAAAAGGAGAAAAGATTTATACCTTTTTTTCTATTGCGCATTAGCTCAATGCATAGTATCTCAAAAACGAGACCCGCTTGTGTGGGTTGGATAGAGTGTCGTGCTAATAGTGGGAACAGCGTGAGTTCAAATCCCCATGGATCGAAAAAATAAAGTTTTAATATCTTTAATGCTCTTCAGCGAATTCTGATTCAAATTTCTAAGAATACATAATTTAAATTCATTTCAGGATTCTGAACTACAGTTCTGTTATGAAAATCAAGAAACAAAAGACTAATTTTAACAGTCGCAGTATAATGTTACACTGTTAAAAATTCAGGAAGTTTTTCTGGTAATTGTTACTGTAAAATGGCATCGCTAACGCATCGCTGATTTTTACGGTAATTTACACCGGAGAAATAAGCGATCCCAGCGCCAATTGGTTGCTGTGGCCTACCGAGGAAACCGTAAAATTTTACAGTAACATTTGATTTTTACGGTAATAGTTACTGGCAACATGGATGCCAGTAACAATTACCGTAAATTTTCCGGAAAATTTTTAACAGTGTACACAAGTTTTTATAGAAAAATAGAGTCATTGGTTTCAATTTATTTTGCTGCTTTATTGAGCATTGCTTTAGTGTATACTGTATAGCATCTCCCGTTCTGCTTATAACGCAGTAGTCTTGAAATCGATCCTCTCATGGGTCAGAAAATGTAGTTTTTGAATGACTAATTTTTTTTTAGCTGAACTCTGATCCAAATTTCCATGAATATGTTATCTTAACTCATTAGGGACAGGATACTGAACCTCAGTTAGGTTGTAGTATTGAAGTAAGGGAAAAAAAAACCCCTTTATTTTAACATGGTAAATCGCAGTATCATGTATATTTTTTCTCAAAGGCATTTTTTGGGTACGCCATGACTTCCTTGGTACTTCTTTAAACTTCAAAAGTAAGACACCATTTTAAAGATTTTTCCACCGCTATCAGTGAAAAATAAACAAAAAAGTAGTATTTTTGTTAATAGTAAAAAAAAATACCTTTAAAAAAATCCAGTTTTTGAATTCCTTCTGTCGAGCGCGAACGATTCTCACGAATCAGCGAGTTTGAATAATTTGTTGAAAAGTAAAAAATGCTTGCCTTTGTGCAGAAACTTTAAATCATTAAATAAATTAGTAAAATCGACGAAATTAAAGAAAAAAAAAGCAAAATTTGGCACCTTTCTTCTATCATGTCACCAAAGAAAAGGGCGGGGGGGGGGGGACAAGACGATCTCCAGTTTGAAGACTTGTTGCGTCGTAAACCACATTACAACTGCTCGAATACTACTCTTTTTGCACAATTTGATTTGCCGTAAACATAGAACTTTATTCACAAATATTTACCGGGAATAGCTGTACAGTGATTTATTTCTAGGGTGTTTATTTTTTAAATATTTTTTTTAAAACACAAAACAAGAAGTAATTATTGGAAAGCTGAAAACAACTTTTTTTTTTTTTTTTTTTTTTAACTACAGACATTTACCGTGCCCCACAGCACAGAGTACTATACAGCACAGATAGTACAAGTGTAAGAATGAAATTTGTATCACCAAAAGCAGAAAACTACACCTAGAGCGAAGGCGAGATCGAACCCGCTACTGCGCGCAGGAATCTGTCGAAGAATCACTTCTGACCACTCGGACAAAGATTCAGCAAAACAACAGTTGGATTTTTTTTCCAGATATAAAAGAACTTTAAAATTATATTTAAATTTGATACAATTATTTAAAATAGTATTGAGTCATAAATAATTTAATTTTGAAAAAAATCAAAAACATTTTTATGACTATAATGAGTTATTAGTTTTATTTTTATTATTTTTTTGGCAACTGCCACTTGTTTTGTTGTGATAGTTCCGAGGATACGTACGAAGTTAATATTCGCGCGCTTGCCTTTCCTCAGGACGAGAAGACAGGAGTATGCGTGTGGTAAATACGTTTTTTTTTTTAATTCTATTTTCCATGTTTTACAGATGCTTTAGAATTGATTAAATAATACTTGAGCTGTTTAAAATGCATGAAAAGTGAGCGTATTTAAAAACATGTATTAATTGCTCAAAAGATTTTTTTTCGAAGAAATCAGGTTTTAAAAATGTCCGTTTCATGAGCGTTTAAAAATTATTTTGTTACCATAGTTAAAAATTATTTCATACTTATACAGTAAATTGCATTATTTATGAGTTATTTTAAAATGTTTTAACAGGATGTTTGAAGCATTTCTGTAAATATTTTTTACTGATATTTGAATGGTTTAAAGTTCCGCTCAGAACTTTCAAGTCTTTTTTTAAGCGTTGACACAATATCTAAAACGATTGTATCACGAATATTTTGCATGGAATTTTGCACCAAAATACTATTTTAAAAATTATAAGCATACATCGGTTTATTTGGGTTTATCACCTAAGACTTAATTGCTTTGAATTTGAGTACATGCCCTCATTCGGAGGAAGCTGAAACTTAATTTCTTATAAGTTGAAATTCTTCTCTTTCTGTTTTGAATCGATTTGAAGGATCCGCTTTTTTAAAGCCATTTTCTGTTACTTTTCAATGCCAAAAGATACTAATACACAGACTTTGTTTAATTGCATCGTATCGTATTGTATGAAATGTGTTGTTGGAAGAGATCTTTGATGACATTAAGGGGGAGCGGGGGCTCACCCGTGAAAATATCCCGAAATTAGAGGCCTTTTCAAAGAGGGCCTAAAACAGTTTTAGGCTCTCTTTGTAAAAGTATTGCAGTATTTAAAAGCTCCGAAAACTCGGTTTTATCCAATGTAAATTCTGACTTCGGAGGGGGGGGGGGGGCTATAGCCTCATTAGCAAGAGAACGAAGTAAAATATATGACTATGTTAATTTGAAATAAATAACTTCAGATTAAAAACCCTCGATAGCAGGACGAAGCTGTTTCCTCCAAGCCTTTCCATTCCATTGCAAATCACAGTGTAATCTGCTGTAAGTTTTAACCAAATATTAGAAGGGGCTGCAGTTCCCCCCCCCCCCACCCAACATTAATACGCAACCGTATATAGTGTATATATTTGTTTAAATATAATGCATATTAAAATTCGCAAAAGTATTTGAAATTTTGGTTTTGTCTAGAGTTATTTCTGACCTCATGGGAGGGGGGGGGGGCTATATCCCCCTTAGCCCCACCCCTCTTGGATCCTCCACTGTATTGGGGTAACATACACCCAATCTCGTGATAAAAGAAGATCCCCTCACCAGTCGAGGATTAAACAACTTTCACGTTGATCGTAAACGAAAGTTCTATTATGTCTCGCGATAGCTAGTTTCATTTTTCATAGTAATAGTAGATAAATTTGACAGGTCATTTTTGTTTCAATATTAATGGGGGGGGGGGGGGGGGTAGCACCCAATTAATGCACCAGATTATTGATACTGTCTTTTCCGGGTTATGTGTCTTGCATTGTAATTAATGTTGTTTTTGGCTACAAGGAGGAAAATAGTCGCTGACACACGGGGTGTATGACAGAACTTGACAGTTTCAACTACACTTTATAGATGTTTTTTTTTTTTTTTTGTATAGGTCGTTTTTTTATTGGTTTGTTTTTGTATAGGCTTTATTGTGGGTGTGTGTGCGACATAATATTTTTAATATTGCACCGGTTTTAAATTGCACCAAATGATTCCGACTCGAAGGTTAACGTTCGTCGACTGAAGATGAAATTTCCCGAATGCTGTCCATAAGCATTGTTACAATTTATTCTGAAAAACATCTATCTTCAGTCGCCATCGATTGCTGAGCCATTGGGTAGTAAGTAGCTTTTAAAATTCCTTATGTTTGCCTGATCGTTCAAGATGAGTGATAAAATGCTTGGCTAAATGTATAAGTCAGTAGTGATTCCATTAAACTTCTGTTTTTGTCCTTAATATGTACTTAAACGCAATAATAAAGAACAGATTTTCATGAGTTTGGACATGTTTCGACATTAAACCCTTTAACTTGTTCATCAAGTTTGTGTAATGTAGAAAAAGCTGTTTTATTTTCGATTAAGATTTAAATAAGTTTTCAAATGAAATTACGAGGGTTGGAACAATTTTGAAAGGGTTTAAAGATATTGTTGGTAGCAACCTTTAAAGAAAAAATAGCGAGCATCATTACGCATACGAGAAATAAATTTAAATGTCTCGTGTTTGTTGTCCTAGCTTAACAATACTCTAGACTCTTGCTGGTTATTGAGTCGATGATTTCAGAAAGGGTCCAATCACATAATTATTTTATATTGCATCAGTTAGAATTTTAATGAATCTATATTTTTGAAGTATAGAGTTATGAGCTCTCGCAGATAACCCCCCTCCCCAGCTCCATTCTTAATATATTTATTGCATTTGTATTACATACATTAATTTACGTATATTTTTACCATAATATAAAATTATGATTAGACTGTATCATTGTAATGGGATAAGAATCAAGTAGGAAATAAATGTTGGAAATACGGGCTGCCATGAACGTAAAGGAAATAATTGCACTTGATAGAGATGAAGCAATTTGAATTTGAGGAATAATTGTGTATTACAGTTTAGTGGTCAGAGCAGTCTGACTGCGATGGGGAGGTCCCGGGTTCGAACCCCACCTCGGGCATAGATGTACTTTTTCATAGATATACTTTCTCTCTCCTGTCCATGTCCTTCCTTTGTGTGAATGTGTTGGCGTGCTGTGAATGGTTGCCTACCCTATAAGCGGGTTCCTATGGTATGTGTGTACTGTGGAAGTCGGACTTCGCACCGAATTACGGTATAGTAGGAAAAGTGAAGCAGCGGTACCCCAAATTGCCAACCAAACAAACCCCAACCTAGGAGCCTGAAAATTTGAAAGATTTGTTAATAAATGAATGAAATATTTTGTATCAATTCATTAGGAACTTATTGCTTAATTTGATTGGCAAGTTAAGAAAACTGTTATTATTGAAAAAGAATGGGTAGCTTATTTTCGAGAATGTTTTTGTGTGTGAATGTTTTCAGAGTTGCTATGAAGTGTGGGAAATTGCCATTTAAAAGGAACATAAAAGCACACAGGTGATAGCCAAACCAAAATGTACTAGTCTCCCACGAAGCTCCCTTTAGGAGCCAGATTGATCAGATGGTAATGTAGCAGTTCTAAAGATATTCCCGAATAGACTTATGTTTGTTCTCGGTGGACTGGAATCTAAACTTTGAAAAAAGTTGTTCAGTGATTCTTTCGACTCTTGTCTGACATGCTTATCAAAAAACGTTAATACGTTCCCTATAAGTCATTTTTTATGAAATTCAAGTAAACACTCTTCTTTCGTTTATAGATTTTGTCAATTACGTATAAACTTGAAAAAACTATATAATTAGTATTGGCTGTCAATCCAATTAGAACTTTTAACCAATAGTTTCGACGGCTTGATTTGTATCACTGATGGCTCAAAAGCCAAAGAACTTGATGACTGAAATATGTAAATGTACTTTTAATAGAGTTGGGAATTTTTCTTTTTAAAACTATCAAGCTCATTCATTCCTTGACTAATAGAAATATTGTAATTTTTGTTACAATTTCATCTCATTATTTTTATCTGATGGATATGCTTTCCCCCTGATTTAAAATATCTTTAAATGATTGAAATTACTGTCGTAAATCGTTTCTTTAACTATTTTGATAATTTTGCTATCAGTGTAGCGTATCTCGACTGATAGCGATTTGAGCATGGTAAAGGGTAAATTTATTATCAGCGCATTTTCATTTATTGAAACTGCAAGATCTAAGGCTGTAAGCAAGATAGTAGGAAATGTTTCCTGCTATTATCAATCTTATTTTGAATCAACCGATAAAAAGGTGCCACTTAAATTACTGAAACGGTAGCAGCTCAGTCTATTGAACTTTTGCTTCAAGAAAATGTTTTTTACGCCAAAAAAAAAAAGTAAGGTGACGACGCGCTTCGAACCCTATCAAGAAAGCTCAAATTTAATGGCCTCTTCCCTTAAGGTCACAGAGAAGGTGCATGGCCCCATGTATGCTAAAATGCCGTCTAGTCTAGTTTGAGCCTATGGTACCTATAAAGAGTTGCACTAATAAAAAAACATTCATTAAAAAAAAAACCTTCAGATTTGAACGCCATTCTTTCTTCTTATTTTGTTCCTTGTCACGGAAACTTTTTTTCGCTTTGGTAATCCACTTTTGCGCGTGCACCTTTCGTATAGTTCTGACAAGATTTAGAAGATTTTCTACTTCGCTCCAGGCACTAGCGTAGCCAGCGTTTACTTTCTTGGAGGTGAGAGTTAGGTCATAAGTCCTTTCATGGTTACAAATTGCCGTATTAGGATCAGCAATATGTGTTAAAATGAAGGCTTCTGGAGGGCTGATCCATAATATTACCCTTCTCAATCCCCCTCTGGTGCCAAGTATTAGCTAGCATATTTGTTGTAACCAATGATATCGCATCCATAATCATTTCTTTAATATGTCAATATCGTGGACATGTGTGAAAAACTTAGTCATTGACAAAACCCCAACAGGTAAAGAATGCATTGAGTTTTCTCTTTTATCGACGCAATTTTCAGTTTCCGATGGTAGATCCACCTACGTATTTCGCTAATATTATGCTAATGGGTTAAACAAAACTTGAGGAAATAAGGATCAAAATTTAAATAAAAAAGGAATTAACATAAATCTTAAATAGTTTTCTTCTTTTTAATTGGTGCACCCTGATATAAATATCTTGTAATGTATATGTATATTACTATATATGTAATAGGTTTACTTAATACTGCGAAATAGAAGCTTTTACTTTGAAAATTCAACTCGGCTTTGAAACCTTTAGAAGATTTCTTGCTTCCCTTGAAATCATTTTTTAAAATCCTTGTTTTCACGCGAACGAAGCACGGAACTTTTTTTAAACTTATATCTGCACCAGCTACATTGCCATGAATAACCGGTATCTTCTGATTTTAGATGTTTAGTCGAATATCTAGAAAACTACTTGAAAAAAAAAACAATTGGAAACTTCCGGGTTGAAAATAGAATGTAAGAACTCGTGTATTTCAATGAAGATTTTGTTCCAAAGCAAATGGAAGGTAAGCCAAAAGAAAAAGGGGGGGGGGGGGACATTTTGGGAAAAGTCACTTTTTAGTTATGGTTACTTGGTGTAAATTCTATGGCAATGATGTCGTTCAATTTAGAATATTTTGTTGCCGCAAAGTAGGATAAACACTACGTTGCTCGTTTATGCACAACATAGTGTAGTTGTCATGTCTTTTGACACTAGAGTCCTGATAATTCTAATTGGGACTGGACGTTGTTCAAAGTTAGGTTAGCCGAAATTTTTTTTTTACACGGAGAAAATGAACGTAAAGCTCATTTTGTTTACTGTATATAATGTATTGTAATAGTTCTATTGATTACAATATTAGATTGTATATGGGAGTGCAGCACTGTATAGTTTCAAAGACAAATTATCTGTTTCTGTACTGTCCCTTTACAGGACACTACTGATTGAAAGGAAGGCCGCAGCAAACTGGCTATAAATACAATTGCCGATATGTTGAGTCAGTTGTGGCCAAATGAAAAATTGAGTTTTAAAATCGGAAATGAACTTTCCAAATCTGTAAGGCAAAAATGCTCCTGAAATTCTATTATGGATGAACAAGTTTCAGGTTAACGGGACTCTAGTGTCGATTGTACTACGTTGAGGCTAATAGAAACTTTCAGTCATGAGAGCTAAGCAAAAACTTTTATTTGAATAACTATAGGACAGTCACAGGTACACGTAAATCTTTGTACATCCGAAAGAAACGGTGGTGTCATAAATAATCCCTAATGAAAAAAAATGAAGGAGATGGACTACAGGAACATTACTACCCAACTAAGACGACGAGTGCTCACTCGGGACCATGGATTTCGTTTTCGACCTCGTCTGCTTTATCGCTGGTGTAGTAGGCGAGGTGCTGTGCGCACTCGGGGTAGGCCACTCCGCAGTCTTCTCCCTTCATGCCCACTTGAGCCGCTTCCACGTAGTTGGAAAACAAAAATCGGGAGACGGGAAGAATCTCGCGGTTCTCTAATTCCTTTTGTTTCCTGTGAAAAAAAAAAGAAAGTTAATAAATAAAATTAATTAATTTGAATTTTGACATCTTGAATTCAAATTATGTTTTTCGCAATCACGAGTGTGTGGGGAGGGAGGATATGTGTGTTTGTGTGTATGGGGTATGTGTGTGTAGGCATGTGTGTTTGTGTCTGTGTGCAGGCATGAAAGTGTGGGTAGTTTTGTGTGTGTAGGTTTTTGTGTGTGTATATGTGTAAGTGTCTGTATGTATGTGTTTGTGTGTGTGTGTAGTTGTGTATGTATGCGCGTGTGTGTAGGACATGGATGCAACCTGGAGACGGCTTTCGCTATAGGAGCAGCAGCGTGAGGAGCCCGCCTGTCCACGGTGATGGTGCGGAGGGTGGCGGTGGGAAAAATCAAAGGAACGTCAAAAACAGTCAAATGAAAGCAATAAGCAATCGTGATTGCTCAAAAACAAAAAGCTTCTACGGAAACTACCGAGTTCATTATCATTTCAAAAACGATGTTAAGAAAACACCATTGAGAAGATATGTAAGGGAGGGAGTGAAGACTATCATTCATGAAGCCCAGACCCCATGTTACGTAACAGATTTTAAAGCAAAGCATTGGAAGAAATCAGGTTTCTTTCGCTTATTTCACGCAAAACGTGCAACCATTCGTCGTAGATGAGTCACGTGACTTGGGGGTCGTTGTGTCAGCTTTTGCTAAGTCAATGATTGGACTTACTCCCTCCATTTATTCTTACTCTAAGGAAAACACATGAGAAATAAAATGACGCAATGCAACTCAAAGCACAAATAAGGCAGTGAGAAGCACAGGGATGCAAGTGGATTTTTTCCAAGTTTCGAGTAAAGCGAGTTTAAAGTTCGCATCCTTGGTAGGCTTTCATTGATTTTCTTTCTAAATCATGCTGTATAGCAGCACCTATCAGAGTTCTTGTACCATCTCTTGCCCTAAAACAAAGGAGAAGTTCTCCTACCATTTCTAATAATTATCTCCAGATTTTTAATTTTGCCACTTAGACATCCCTTTCCTTCTCACTGCCTCAAGTTAAAGTGGTAGAATGAGTTCGAATTCACAAACAGCTGTTTCATTCTCCATCCATTTGGCACAAAGGGAGACATTTTTTATGCATACTTTTAAGCTTTCGCTTTTAATTTTTATATATTCGACCATAAGAAACAGTTATGTATCATAATATGAAGTATTAACTTCTAGAGAAAAAATATATACTTGAAAAATAATTATTTTTACGGGTTGTGGATGTGACCGCTCGCTGCAACACGTACATTATTCTTTAAATGCTAGAAAACTTTATAGAAAGTTGATACTTCATATTATACTTGATGGTTCCTTGTAGTAGGATATATGAAAATTGAAAGCGAAAGTTTAAAATTCCGGGAATAAAGTGCAATTATATGCGTAAAAAATGTCTCATTTGTGCAAATGGAGTGAACATTCAAGTCTTACAGAGTGAACCTATCCCCATCGTTTGCTCATTTCTTGAGTTACTGTGAACCTCTTTTTTTTTTTTTTTTTTTTTTTTTTTTTTTTTGCAGCAATGAAAACACTCGCTTTCACAGCCGCAAAACGACTTAGTTAGGAATTCGAAATATCTTTTTACCGCTATCATTTGTACTTTAAAGTACGTTATGTTATTTTAATTCCCCTATTTAAGAACAAAGTTTTCGATTTTTTTTTTTTTTTGCAAACATTAAAAGCACATTTTTGCAGAAATATCGCGCACACGCGTTTCTGGGGATACAAGGGGTCCTTTTAGCAATATATAAAGATGCTTGATTCGGGATCAAATTCCGAGGCTTAAAAACTTCAACCTCTTTAGATAATAACGTAAGTTTTCTGAAAATAACATATTTTAAGAATTACAATTATCAATTAAAAATACTTGGGTGAAATGTTCAATTTTTTTCTGAAACTGACCTTTTAATACAGCTATAGATAAGCTACATCGGTCCAGATTTACGACCAATTAATGAAAGGTAAATATCTTTTTCGAAATAATTTCCGCCGGTTAGTTGTTAAGGCTGCAAGCTTCTATTTTGTAAGTTAAAGTCACGTAGTAAATAAAACGTTTACTATATACTACTTTTAAAAGAATTGATTCTTTGCTCTAAGCATTTTGTTCTTTTTAAACAATACTGTCTACGAGAATAAATTTTTGATTTTAAAAGCATGTTATCAACTCATGTGAGCTGAGCATCCTTGATCCCTGCTGGATCGAATTATTACGAGTCTCCCTTATTTTTTGCTTGCCAATCTTTCACACAAAACGTAGTCTGACAGTGCAAATTGTAATGTCTCACAAATATACCACTCTATCTTCTTGGTCTCTGCTTTGAAAAATTCTATAATTGATTTTTAATAAGTCTGCAAGGCAAGTGTTGTGTGGCCCAAGTCATTAAGCCAATAACAAAACATTAGGTATTAAACGAAAGCAAAGCTGTCAATGTTTTTGTGCTTCCCTATCAGTTTTTTCTGACTTGTCACTGAAAAATCAACTCGGTAGTTACAGATGATTATGAATGTCATGTAATGAAATAGCACGTGTGATAGTTTCATTCACTATAAAGTGGAACGATATTTGACTATTCAGAAAAATCCCTGGTGTTTAAATAACTAACTAAGGAAA
Source organism: Uloborus diversus (assembly GCF_026930045.1). Taxonomy (NCBI): domain Eukaryota; kingdom Metazoa; phylum Arthropoda; class Arachnida; order Araneae; family Uloboridae; genus Uloborus; species Uloborus diversus. Next base: position 203,737,816 of record NC_072733.1, on the reverse strand, counting down.
TTTATTGTGGAAATGACAACATCAAATCGCTGCTTTACGTTCGAAAAACATTTTTCATGCATGATTAGAAAGGACAGCTTTAGTGAAGTATTGAGAGTAGAAATTAGTCATCAACATAATAGTGTATACTTGTTACAGTTTGCGATATTATTTCAGACGTCACCTTACAGAGAAGATGTATATCATCAAGGATTGGACAGAAATAACGTATTTGTCAGTCTTCTTTTTTGTAATAGCAGAATACTTTTAAAATAATGTTATTAAGCACTCTTTTCTTAGTTTTATATCAATTTTAAAGAGTAGACGGGCACAAACATTATATTTTTGAAAAAAAGCCCCCTTTTTAGTGATAGCTGCTCTGTATTTAGTAATTTTATACGACATCAAACCAGCTCTGAAATTGGAGGTCTAAAAGTTGCCGTAAATCTAACATGGTTAGTTTTTTTCTGTACTTATCACACAATTGTTACTTAGCTATCTTTACAACACAAAGATACGCTGACTGTTTGTGACATCAGCTCATTGTTGTAATCATTCAAAAGAACATAATGATTTACGCGAGGGAAGAATGATTAAATGTTCAGCAAGCGAAGTAGGAATTTTGGGAATAATAGTAATTACTTTTTTTAAATTTATTTTATGAATGACTATCATGCCCTATGTGAATGCTTTGTTGAGTGACCTATATCTGTAGATGGGCTGTGAGCCAAAACTCAACGTTATAGTGGGAACGCTAAAGACTAGGAAATACAAGGTGAGCACAAATGGACCCGATTTTTAAAAAAACACATTTTTGAAACGACAGCACATATTGCAACATGTAAATACATGAATGTAAAGATTAAAACATCGTTTTTTTCTCAATTACAAAATGCTCAATGTGTGGCAGTTTTGTTCAGGGCCACCTCGAACTTGAATTTTCGGGAGGGCAGAAATTCTAAATTAGCCGAATGGAACTTCAAATTTTGTGAAACTGTAAAATACGGGAATGCACATTGCACACATACATACACATGAAAAGGGACATTCGGGCATTTAAAAATTGCAGCGATGTCTCCAAATCTACCGAATAAGAAATTTTTAGGGGGTCACAGTGACCTCCCTTGACCTCCCATTAAAGCGCCCCTTTTTTTTGTTACACGACCATCATAAAATCAGTGCGTGGAACAAATTGAATTACGATCCAGTTTGTTCTACACGCTATGTGATTTCGTTTTATGAGGTTATGTCGGAGACATTGTTTATCCTCTCAGAGGCCGAAAACACTACAAGATCTTAAAGAACTCATTTGCGCATCATTATGAATCAGTGACAAACGCGTTACGAACAATCGACTGAGTGATACTACAAAGCGTGAGGCACGAACTTGGTTACAGATTAGATGTTTGTCGTATAACAAAAGGTTCACGCATTGAACATTTGCAACTGAAAAAAAAAACTTGGTATATTTCTCTTTAAATTCACGCATACTCAGTTATACACTCAGTAGTTTTGAAAATTATTTTCGTTTGTGATAACCTATAAAAAATTTCCGGAAAATTTACGGTAATTGTTACTGGCATCCATGTTGCCAGTAACGATTACCGTAAAAATCAAATGTTACTGTCAAATTTTACGGTATCCTCGGTAGGCCGCAGCAACCAGTTGGCGCTGGGATCGCTTATTTTTCCGGTATAAATTACCGTAAAAAACAGCTATGCGTTAGTCCGTCATTTTACAGTAACAATTACCAAAAAATCTTCCTGAATTTTTAACAGTGTATTGTTTCTTAAATAGCAGGTTCCCTTCCTCTCAGACATGAGTTGATGTACGCATGTGTTTTGTAATTACTTAGTTCATTTAATAATGATTATGTAGTTATTTATTTTGCAATGCTGAATATTTGCCAGGAAAAGAAACCACCAATCTTATTTTTCAGCTTTTAACCGATTGGTTTTGCTTAACATTTCTAATAGCTTGAACTTGAAGTAGATTCGTGAGAGCTCCAGCAAAGGAAGAACAACGGTACACTTTGCAATAAAAAAAATGAATAACGGAATGACCTTTCTTCAGTAGAACCTCGTGACCGAAAAAAAAGACCGAGAGACAAATGATCTCTATTTTCGGCCCAAAAGCTCTACTGAATGCGGGTCATTCCGTCATGTAATTTTTATTGCAATGTGCGCTGTTGTTTCTCTTTTTGCTGCAACTGGAACGAATATGCTAAAAATGAGGCAGTGAGAAGCAGAGGGATGCAAGTGGCAAAATTAACAAATTGGAGATAACCAGTACAAATGGTAGGTGAACCCCTCATCTATCTTACGACAAGATATAGTACTAGTAGCCCTGGTAGGTTCCGGTATACAGCTTGATTTAGAAAAAAATTTGAATGAAAGCCCACCTAGGATCTGATCTTTAAACGCGCTTTACTCAAAACTTCAAAATGTCCTCTTGTATCCCTTTGCTTCTCACTGCCTGAAGCTATTAGAAATTATAACCAAAACCAATCGAATAATATCTCAAGAAAAAAACCACATGGTTTCAGAAATATTTTATGACGTCAGCTACCTACCTCTCCATTCTTGCTGAGTATCTTTCGAAACTTTCTGCAATAACTGATAACACTTTCAAGTAAGCACGTTTTTGAGCTAAATTGCTTTTTTCCTCAAGTTGCTCTAAGTCACAACTTATTTTTTTTTTTTTTATTATTGAATCAATTTTTATGAAATACTCAAAAATTCTAAATTAAGATTTATTTTTGTTACAAAATAAGACGTTTTTGTGCATGTATTACGTAATAAATATGATTTACGGTTGGTCCTGAGGTTGGTTCGAATTTCTGCGCAAAAGCAGAACTGGTCCTTCACGAATTTAATACCATTTTTTCTTCCTTATGCATTTTTTTAACCTTTATTTTAATATTTGATTCCATTTGCATTACTCTGCTTCATACCTTAATAGAAGAGATTTCGACTTTTAGTTCTGAACAGCACTATTTATTAAGCTCAGTTTTAACATTTCAAAAGAACCATTTCGGAAACATACCCGGGTAATAAAATGAGAGTACGAAATCCCGAAGTTTGTCTTTCTTGTCTTAATGCATTTTGGTAGTTGAAAGAGGGGTAATAAGAGATTATTAAAAAAAAAAAAAAAAAAAAGCTTTTGACCCTACTACAGAGAGGAATAACACTATCCTGAACTTCCTACTGGCTCATAGCAGGTAAATTAGTTTTTAAAACCAAATTTAGAAGATTTTAAATGAAACCCCGTCTTAAATTTGAAAGGATTTTAAAAACTGTTTCACCAATTACCCTAAATCATATTTATTTGTATTATACGATTGAGAATTGCAGTTTAGTTCTTTTAGAAGTAGTTCTACAAGTATCAATCGTTCGTCCCTTCCGTGGGTCGATATAATGAGTACCAAGCGTGCTTGGGAACTAAACCCTGGGGGTCCCGCGTTAGGCTGACCACCTAACCGGAACTTTTGCCTAGCACCGCAGAACCCTTGGTAAGGAAGACTGACATGGGCACAGTAGTCCCCCCCCCCCCCCATGGGTTGTCGTGCCACTGGGTTTGGTTTTAGTTCTACGAGTAATTTTTTTACGTTCCTGTCTATTATTTCCCTTTCTAATAACTTCGAATGAGTAATATTAGACAGCGGTCATAACAAAGGAGAAACACTTTTATAATTACCTTCTTTGAAAAAAAATGATGCTTTGAAAATTTTCTTAGTTTATAATTCTTTTGGCGATTTTTGGTCACCCTTGTGTGTACAGTGAAATTTTCTTCTTTTAGTAAGCTCTATCACCTGCCAAACTTTTATCCATATTTTTGAATTTCCATGTATTGGTTCTACTGCAATATTTTAAATCATTTTTTGATGCACTCATCAAAATGACGTAACATTCTTGTTGCGCCTTGCAGTTCAACAATAAGGAATTTTTAGAGTTAATTTATCCACCTCTCCCCCCAGGTTGGCCTTGCGCCATGCTGCTAACCTTTCGAACCAATCCCCCCCCCCTCTCTTAGAGGGAAAAAAAATCTAGTTGCGCCAATGATTCCGATAAAACTTTAAGGGACAAAACCTTTTAAAATTCTGTTCCAGATTTCAAGCATTCATACTTAATTGTGAAGCTAAATCTTGTCTTTTGTCACTAAATGAGAATCATTTTTGTACTACTGTGAATGATCAGATAAGCTCTTAAAAAGTTTTTGAAGTGATAAAGTAATACCGAATATGAACGAAAAGTTACTTTTGAAATTCAACATAGGATATATTGTGGCCCCATGCTAAACTAACGAATGTGAAAAATCGCGGATCGCGTTTTTCAAATTCGATGGTTTGCTGTAGTACTCAAAATGGCTACCTATGGTTATAACTATACTTCAAACGATAGTTTTACACTAAAAGTTGTCAATAAAAATTTAAACATTGAAATTAACTAAACGCGTCAGGTGGAAAAAAAATATTGTTTTAGCTCGCCAATTTTCACATTCGTTAGTTTAGCATGGTGCTGATGATATTTTCGGCGTTCAAGCAAAAGTCGCTAATTGCAAAACTTAAATTGTCAAACATTGGTCATTCAAACTTTTGAACCATTGAAATTGTAGTAGTAGGGGAACATGGGGCTAAGTAAAATAGCGGGGCAAAGTGATATGGTGAAGTATTTTCTCTGCTTTTAGCTCCACCTATCTGGTATTATTTTTACTGTATAGTTTCATTTGTAATCTATTCCAGTCAGGAAAGAAATACCGCCATAGATTAAAACATTTGATAATGCAGGCAATTTTTTTAAAAATGACACTCATGTTGTAATAATTTGATGTAAGTCAAAAATTATTTTTTCTACTGTAAAATAATAAAGTTATTATTATTAACATTTAAATATTAAGACCCCCTCATGTTCAATGCAGTATTAATTTAGTTAATATTAAGCTTATTTGTATTCTAAATAAATTGTACAATTAGTCAAGTACATACGGGGCAAAGTGAAATAGTTTTGATTCATTTACTCACTCACTCATTTAACTTAAATCACTTACGTTTTCGTTTATTAAGGGGGTCCGGGACACATTTTGAAAAATTTTTTATTATATACTTTAGAGTTTTGAATTTATTTACACCGATTCACCGTTTAATTAATAAGCAAAATCACAACATAAATATGAAAAAAAAAATTTTTTTTTATTTAAATTTAATTTGTTTTTAAAAAAAATGGGGTTGCTTTAAATTGCTATAACTCAAAGTATTGTTGGTCAATTTTCAATTTTTTTTCAAAAAAGTATGCACAAATATCTAAGCTTTAATTTTTATTCGGCGATTTTAAAAATATTGATTCAATAAAAAATTAAAAATATTTGAAGAAAAATTTCGAAAAATTCGAAGATACTTTTTTTTAAAAAAACCATATTTTTTGCAGTAAACGTTTTTTTCAAAATCGCCGAATAAAAAAATTAAGTAAACTGTTTGAAAAAGACATGCTCCAAATTTCATTACTTTATCTTCATTGGTTCTTGACTTATAAGAGTTTGAATGCAAGAAATCGGGAAAAATTGCATCATGGAGAAAAACGCGTTTAAAGTTTTAAAGTCCAATACACATTAGTTAGGTGCGGGCAACAAAAAGAATTATATCTTTTGTTCCAATAAAGATTGAAACACGATTCAAATGTCCTTTTAAGCAGAAGAAACGGAGTAATTTTTTTAAATGATAAAAAAAAAAAAAAATTGCAAAATTTGACTATTTTTGTGTCCTGGACCCCCTTAATTAATTCATCTACATTTCTTCATTTAGTAATTCAATTATTTATGCATTCATTCACTTATTTTCTTATCCATTCATTCTTTTACTCGCTCATTTATTTTTCTTCATATAGTAATTTATTTATTCATTTAATTATTCGTTTGTTTCATTATCCTTTCAATTATTCATTTAGCCATTTATTAACTGGCTCTTTTGATCAAAAATATGTTTTATAATCGAATAGAAAATATTTCACTAGACAAATATTTTTTTTTTTTCATTTTGCCCCATGAGAAAAAAAAGTGAATTTTTTTTTTTTTTTTGAAGACTCAAATTTACTGCCAAAAAATTTTAAAAAAATACTGTTTCAACTCAAGTTTTACTATAAAATATAATATTCTTTCTTTACATACTGTAATTTTCAAAACAAATTTCCGATTTGTTCATTTTGAAAAAAACTCGGTCATCTTAACCATTTCACTTTGCCCCGCATTTCCCTACATTTTTTGAGGACCCCCTAATTCCTAAACTTTTACAAACGTAACTTGATGATTGATTTACATCATTAAACAATTGAAGCAGAATTATGGATATCGTCAAATGTGTTGTGAGGACTTAGCGACTTTTGCTCCAACATCGACAGTGCAGAAATTTCCTATAATTTACAGATTAAGTTATGAAACAAATGTTACCTCATGAGGTCCAGGAGGGTTTGTCCCCAATTTCCCATCCTAGGTGTTTTCTGGTGGGCTTCACACATAGCTCTAGTACGGCACTCGGCCTGGTACAAACCGTATTTTTCAAAAGCTTTCTCCAGTTCTTCCATAACGTCCCATAAGTTCTTGGCATACTCGACTGCTCCGGCTGCTTTCTCTTTCAAACTTCTCTTACTCCTTTTCGAGGTGGACTTGTTGGATCCGAAGCCCAAAAAGTTGGCGATGGAGGAAGAACCAACGGTCAGAAGTCCGAGAATTGGTAGTCCAATCATGCCCATCATCACGATGTCACCCAAAATTTCCATGCCACCACCCAATTGACGACGGATCATGTTGAAGCCTGAAGGGGGAGGAAATATTGGTTGGTACATAGGAGCGAATTGACGTCCACCTGACTGCTGTGCTGCTGGTCTCATTTCGTCTTTATGCTCAGTTCTGGCTTCGACTTTCGGCTCGGTTTCGATTTCTGTTTCATTTTGGTGCTCAGATGTGTGATTTTCGATGGATTGGGCCGGTGATTTCTGCTTCTCTGGGATAGGTTTAGCTCCGTTTTCTGCAGTATGGGTAACCGGCTTGGTTTCAGGCTCTTTAGTCGTTAAGTCGGGTTTTATTTCAGGGATGGGTCTTCGCTCAACATGATTGTCGACGACAACAACACTTTCGGGAGGTTTCTGCTCTGCTTCTTTAGAAGCAACGCTTAAACAAGCGCATGCAACAATCACCAATATTGCAATCTTCAAAACCATCGTGATCCTAAAAAATAAATTTTACACGGGATTAGAAGATTGTAAATGGCCTCTCACTGAAGTTTCAAGAGTTTCGCAAAAAGTTTCATGTGCATGTATTGAAACCGACAATTTAAAAAAAAACTATATATATCTAGTCAGAGGTTTTTAATTCTCTTATTTGTAAGTATATTTGTATGTACGTTGTCTCATTTTTACTCATTTCATTGTACAAAGTTGTCGCCTATTTCTTCTACACACACACAAATATACTTTAAATAAATTTACCATTATAAAATTATTTGACTTATAGGTCAATCAAGGTATCCTATGCGCTCTCAGAATTTGGTTTTCACTTAATAAATTTAATTTTTATACTTTACTCAATCGATTTGCACGAATGTCACAACTTTATGTTTATATTTGTAATATGTGCTCGGTATTTAAAACTTTGACTTTCAATTTTCATATATTTGAAGAGAAGTATTAATTATGTATCATAATATGAATTATCAAATTTCTTTAAAGAAAAAAAAAACTTCAAAAGTAATTTTTACGTGGTGCAGTGTGACTGCACGGTCAACCCCGAATCACGTACAGATCATTATTTTTGAAATACAAGGAAACTTTTAAGTCAACGTTGAAAATTCCGGGAGTAAGTGCAAATATGTTTGCAAAAATGTCACACGCGTGCAAATGGATTGAGCAACTTATACATAAAAGTAAGAGTGTTTGGAAAGTGTAAATGAAAAACTTCGCATATTAAAGTAACACTATAACGATCTAACTTTATGTCAAAATCACTTCGTAATTTTTGTAAAACTTATGTATAAATAAAAGATGCTAATACGAATTTATAATATTTTTCCATTTAGTTTATTTTTCTGAATGTGATGCAGTACCACGGAAAAACACTTCTTACTCTTGCTGTACACGAGAACAGCATAAACGATAGCTGAAACAGCAGTTTCTAAAAGGCAGCAAGGTGCTTTAAAAGTACTCAAGATGCTTCAAAAAGGAAGCAAGACTGCATCCTGCCACCTAAACGAGTCTCTCTCTTTGGGTGTCTGTTATGTTTCTTTAAATTTATGATTATTCTGCTCAGTTAATAACAAAATGATCTAATTATAGATGAGAATGATACTTAAGATACTGAAGTTATACAAATTAAAAATATATTTCCCGCGCCAACCCCCCCCCCCCTTCCCTTTAGGTCTTTAGTTTCAAAAACAGCGTATTTTATAGAGCGGGTAGCGCATATAATATATAAATAACGGTATATGAAGAAAGTTGCCCACAAATGACATTTCAAAAAACAACTCTTGTTATTTACATAATCGGCCTTGCAATGGTCATTGACATCGGTTACAGCACGTTTGGTTATAAAACATTGCAAAAATAAACGACCGAAATTAAGTTATCTCCTATAGATTAAGTAAATCATTTATTTAAAGAAGGACCATTAATATAGCCGTTAAAAAACTTAAGAAATCACTGGGAAAGATTCGGTATCTCTTGCGAATGTGCGACTTAAGAGAATATAAAAAGCGACCAAAAAAACGAATGTTAGTCAAATAAATGAAAACGACAGCATTTACTCGTTGGTGATACTTTCATTAAGGTAAATATGGATGGATCAAAATAATATTGAATCAAAACTGCAGTTTTGCTAAACTGTTGTGATTACTAACTCTATGTACAATACAGTATTACATGCAGGTCATATAAACCGACCGAGCTAGATTAATTCACATTATTAATTTTATTACCTTAAAATGCGACAGACAGTTTGACATAATTATAACGCGATGCAAAGATTAAATACAGAGATACAACAATTCAAAATAACCAGTAAAATTGAAGCAAGAAAGCAAAATAAAGCAGAAATCAAAAAGTCAAATAGTTAAAAAGGCTTTTAGCCTCCCAAACTCCTTTATAAGCTCAGTATTGATTTATCCGGTCTAACAACGCAGATCTACGACAGTCTAAATGAAGATAAAAATAGATTCAGATGAGATATTTGGAAAAATAATGTGGTGGAGTATTTAAATAAAACAATAACTAATCATGAAACCAGCGAAAAAATATATATATTGAAAATAAAGAGTCCTGTCCCGCTATACAGCAAAGAATAAGGGGCAGCCTTTGCACTTACTTTTTGCATAATCAAAAGTACAGTGAAATATATTTTTGGAAATGGAAATACACAGTGGTGATGTAACTCAGTTCTAACGCAAAAGGAATTCTGAGTATGAGGGGCAAATTCAGAAACGATGAAAAACACCCCGAAAAGAAATTTTTTATCTCTGCAATAGAAACTGCGAGTGGAGAACGCGAAAATACATAATGTTAATAAAAGGAGTTGGGCTTGCAAAAAGTAAGCTTCGCGATTTGGAGAACACTAGACTGTCAAATGATTCCTAAATATCGAAGAATAAAATAGCATATTTAATTCTTCGCTTTCTCCTGCATTAGTTCCGGCTAAAGATGATATCAAAATGCTAATGTGAAGAAGATAACGATCTCGAAATGAAAAAAAAAAGTGACTGGAAAACGATATCCTCACGCGTGAATTCTAAGTGACCGTTATAGGAGGGGAATCGGAGAAGCACTCACCTGGAAGGGAAGATGTGGAATCCTAAGGATAAGGGATGCTGAATATTGTGGTCTCTGGCGAGGCCGCCCTTTTTATAAGGGAAGGCCGGGGGAGGAAGGCGGGAGGGGGGAAGGTCACGTTTTACGAATTCCACGGTCAGGAAGCGAGTTCTTCCCTCTCCGGGTCAATCGGCTGCCGCGCATCACTTCGGACGCCATCCAAGAGAAACGAAACCTGTTGGACCTCCCCGGGATTTCCTTTAATGACACTTTGAAAGACACACATTTCCAGAAATACTTCCTACGCAATTTTGACAGGAATCTTCAAAGGAAAAAGAAATAAATCTATTTATTAATCCCGTTATTGTGTCTCCAGGTGAACGAGGAAAATGTTTGCTGTAAACAATATGATAGATGTCATCAGGAATTGGTTTGTTTAAAGTTATATCGTCACCTCAGAGCAACAGTAAACATTTAAGCTTAGAAAAAACGCGAGATATCCGGCTAGTGTTCTGAGGTGACGATTTTTTGGCAAAACATGCGCTGAGTGAATGATTTAATTCAAACATGTATCTGTCCCTTTCATAGACAATTGCTGAGCGAAATTTTGGTTTGCAATTAAGATTTTTGTTTTTCTCTTTTATTTATTCTCTTAAGCATCGTGGTTGCTTCACCAAGAATAAGAACCGCTATGAAATCAAATCTGATATTTTACTTGCTGATAAATTTAGGAGCTATTTCACGTTTCTGATTGGTCCCGAAAACCCGCTTTGAGTATTGTTTCAATTAAATCAAAATCTTCTAAATATTTGCGACGAAAAACCGCGCCCCACTAAACCCACTGTGTGGAAACAAAATTGAGGCAGTGAGAAGCAAAGGGATGTAAGTGGACATTTTGAAGTTTCGAGTTCCGGTCTTAGGTAGACTTTCATTGAAATGTTTTTCTAAGTCATGCTATATAGCAACACCTACCAGAGTTACTGGTACGATCTCTAGCCCCAAATCAGAAGGGAGGTTTTCTTACCATTTGTCCTGGTTATCTACAAATTTTTATTTTTTTTAGTTTTCATCCCATTGCTTCTCATTGCCTCAATTGTGAAATTATGTATCATTGGTGATTCATTATAATAGGCACTGAAGTCCAGATTGGAAGCAGACATTGAAACTATGAACACTCACAAGGAGACGGCACGACCGTGGGGTCGGAGATTTGCGTCAATTTTTCTTGTGGTGAAAGAGGACCCCTAGTACCTTACGTGGTTAAAGTAATACGACGCAATACTCAGAAAATTACGAGATAAATCGATTTAAAGTCGTCATGGGGTCTCCAATGCGCCTTATGAGTTTAAAATGTCAGTTTCTTGACCAGCCGCCGCTAGCCTAGTTGGTTAAGGCGCGATCTTGTGCTCCAGAGATAGCACGATCGAATCCCACTCTGAATCTTTTTCTTTTCCCTTCTTTTTTTGTTATCACAACAATTAGTGGTAACGCGTTTCACCCCTATATTACTTTCTGAAATTTATTTTTGCCAAGGATCGCAAACTTTTTCATTCACTGAAAAACATTTTTGCTTGTTATTCTGTGAGGTTTGATTTGCCTAGTAAAGGTTTTTGACCTGTGGTCCCCTTACGGTTATAAGGGACATCTGCTCATAGGACATTCGGATCTTTTTTTGTTTTTTTTTGTTATCACAGCAATTATTAAAATAGTTTCTCTTCCCTACATAATTTTTTAGAATTTATTTACATCATTTTTTTTTAATTATCTTTTTTTGTTCTAGCAAAACAATTTAAAACAATTCATATTTTTCATCCTACTACTACTTCGTTACCACTAATTGTAGTGGTAGCAAAAAAAAAAAAAAAACACAGTGGGGTTCGATCGTGCTATCTCTGGAGCACAAGATCGCGCCTTAACCAACTAGGTTAGCGGCCGCTCGTCAAGAGACTGACATTTTAAACTCATAAGGTGCCTAGGAGACTCAATGGCGACTTTAAATCGATTTTAATCATAATTTTCTGAGTATTGCATCGTATTACTCTAACCACTTAAGGTACTAGGGGTCCTCCTTCACCACAAAAAAGATTGAGGCAAATCTCTGACCCCACGGTCGTGCCGTCTCCTTGTCAGTGATAACGTTTTCTTCTGAAGAATTTGTACGAAGGCACGCAACAGATTTTCAGAGGCACAGTAATATTTGGATGCGCCTCAGTTGCCAAATCGATTAACTCCACTTAAAAAAAAAAAAAAAAAAAACATTTCTGCTTTAATAGTGCTTAATCAATGCTTAGTGTGTGAATTTATATTAAAGTTTTGGTTCAGTACATTTCTGGCCATGTGATGGCAGAAAATGTAACACGAGGTCCTATTTACTCCTATGGATAGCACTATCTTCTTCATAACTTTTCTCTACTTTTTGTTTTATGGCGTTAATCGATTTGGCATGCGAGATATCCGTTTAATAGATTGTCGTGACACACTCAAAAAGTGACTTGTAAACTGCAGTTTGGAAAACGATTGAACAATCGTGAAAAATTTGTAGTGGACACGTTAAAAAAAAGAAAAAATAGCCAACGAATCCACAAACAATTAGAAATTAAAGCGTTGAAAGTTGGAAACTCAGAAAGCTAATCTAGAAATATTTCAATGGTCTCACATGATAGCCGGTTACTTTGCAAATGGCAGTCTGGAAGCGCGAATTCCTTTCCGGTAACCTTCATCCAAGAAAACTACCCGAAGACAGGGTTGAAAAGACAATGCAATTGTGTCAGTGACATAATAAAAATTTGCCTTTTATTCCTTAGGAACATATTTACGTTCGTGGTTTAAATAGAAGTCGGTATGACGAACTTCTTGCAATGCCACCCCCAGGCATGTCAAATAACTGCCCTCTCCTATTTCTTTTAATCATACAGTTTACATCCTCTTTGCTTCCCAAAATGTTTGTCTGCATTGTTATTGTAAGGTGAATCATTTCACGTAATCTTCATATAAATAAAACACAAACTCGAAATTGTATGTCTGGGGTTAACTCGGAAGCTACCGGACCGATTTCGTTGAAATTTTCAGTTTGTTTAGATTATTGCCGAGATGGTTTATAGAAAATTTTGAAAAAATTCGATGAATAGTTCTGTTTTTATTCGAGATTTAATTTTTTGACCAAAAAATGGATCTTTCTACTCGAAATAATTTTCCCCTAAAAATCGGGGGCCTTAGACCGTGATTAGTTGGCCTGTTCGGTATTCAGATCCTGCAGATAGCGTCACAGCAAAAAACGAAGAATGTCTTCTCTTTAAAAGCGGATTGGTTGCTTCTATTGTGATGAGTTTTCAAACACTGACGAAATGCGATTTAGTTTTTGACAGCATAACTCGCGCTGGACCCTTATAAGTTCCAATCATTCATTTTTAAATTTAAATATAAATTTCTTATACTTACTGATTTTATCGTAACAATGTAAGTTTTTTTTCACCTAGCGTTTGGATACTATTAAAAAAAAGTTCGAATATATTTTTTTAAATCTAGGGTTTCCTTCAGACTCGAGGCCCTGGCGAACAGGTGTACCCCGCCCTCCCCCCTTGGGTGTGCTCCTGCTCATAACGACCGAGTATCAAAATAAATTTAAAAAAAAAATGAAAATTAACTTGAATTCTGAAATTTTGAATTCAAATTATGTTTTTCGCAATCACGAGTTGTGACAGGACCCTTGATCGTTGAGGGCACGGCTCCTGTCCCCCCAAGCTTCCCCTCCTCCTGGGCGGTTACGTGTGTATAGTTGCGTATGTGTATGCATGTAGGCATCTGTGTAAAGGCTTTTGTATGAGTGTGTGCGTGTGTATGAGCATGTGTGCGTGTGTGTCTGTATGAGCGTGCGTGTGTGTAGGACATGGATGCCACCGACCAGGAGAAACGGGTTCCAGGAGGCAGTGCTCGGAGCCGCGCCTGCAGAGGACGGTGGGCGGGAGTGCTGCAGAGGCCCCTGGTCCAAGCTGAAAAAGGCACGGACATCAAAAACAGTCAAATGAGAACAATAAGCAATCGTGATTGCTAAAAAAAAAAAAAAAAATTCTACGTTGCAAAAATTAAAAAAATAATTTGAATTTTGACATCTTGAATTCAAATTATGTTTTTCGCAATCACGAGTGGGTGTATGTAGGCGTGTGTGTTTGTGTGTGGGGGTTATGTGTGTGTAGGCATGTGTGTTTATGTTTGTGGGGGGGGGGGTATGTGTATGGTGGTGTGTAGGCATATGTGTTTGGGTCTGTGTGCAGGCATGAATGTGTGGGTAGTTGTGTGTATGTGTGGGTGTCTGTATGTATGCGTGTATGTGTTTGTATGTGTGTGTAGGTGTATGTGTGTATGTGTTTGTGTGTAGTTGTGTATGTGTTTGTGTGTGTGTGTGTAGTTGTGTATGTATGCGCGTGTGTGTAGGACATGGATGCAACCTGGAGACGGCTTTCGCTAGAGGTGCAGCATCGTGAGGAGCCCGTCGACCGTGATGGTGCGGAGGGTGGCGGTGGGAAAAATCAAAGGAACGTCAAAAACAGTCAAGTGAGAACAATAAGCAATCGTGATTGCTCAAAAAAAGCGCAATGCAGGCTGTAGGTCAAGGTTTCCCAGAGTGGGTGTCGCGAAGAAAGGCTCAGCGTGCCCGGAAGACCCTTTAGCATCAAAATATACAGTATATAAATAATAAATTTATACTAGAATGCCACGAGAAGAATCGAATTCTTTAAAGGATGCCAACAACTCGAAAAAGTTTGGAAACTCCTGCTCTATAAGTCATAATTGTCCGTCTCACTAAGGTCCCCCTCCCCCCCGTCCTCCCAATTTCTTAATAAGCGCTCGCTCAGAAATTTAACTTATAATCGATGCAGTGATTTATTAATAGATAGACCATTCCGTCAACATTTACTTCGAAAGTTGTCATCACATATAAAACACAGTTTATGTTTCTCATTCTTACGTGTTCGGATTCAGTCAGATTATTTATTTGTAAAGTAGGGGAACGTGGGGCAAAGTGAAATAGTTAAGCTGACTCAGCTTTTTCAAAATGATCAAATTGAAAATTTATTTTGAAAGTTACAGTACGTAAAGAAAGAACATTGTTTATTACGATAAAACTGACATTGAAACATTATTTTTATTTTTGGCACTAAATTTGCGCCTTCAAAAAACAAGATGGGAAATTTTCACTTTTTTTTTATGAGGCAAAGGGGAAAATATAAAGTAGGTATTTATCTAATGAAATATTTTTTGATCGATTATGAAAAATTATTTTTGATCAAATGAATGAGTAAATAAAAGATTGAATGAATAAATGTAAAGATAATGAAACAATAAACAAAAAATGAAATTGAGGTATGAAAAAAAATAATGAATGAGTAAAATAGTGAACGAATAAGAAAATAAGTGAATGGGTAAATAAAGGAATTACTAAATGGAAGAATTGTTTAATAAATGAAAACGTAAGTGATTTAGCAAATGATTGAATAAGTAAACGAAATAAACTCACTTGTCCTGCATGTATTAATATAATTGTGCAAAATATTTAAACTACAAATAAGCTTAATATTAACTATACAAATACTCTGTCAAAGAAGGTCTCAATTAATATTTAAAATGTTATTAACAAGTACTTTATCATTTTATAATTAAAAAAAATAAAAGTTTTTGAGCTATAACAAAATATTACAATATGAGTATCAGCTTTTGATTATTGCCTGTATTACCACATGCTTTTATCTTTAGAGGTAATTTTTTTCCTCACTTGGAATAGACTACATCTGCTACTACATAGTTTAAATATTACCAGATAGGTGGCCCTAAAAACAGTACGTATTTCACTTTGCCCCACATTCCCCTACTTTTATGCGTCTCATAATGTCTTATCTTGGCTTGAAAAAGATAATGAAAGCTTTTTTAATCAAGATATAAGCATCTGTTTTCTTTTCATTTTCTGTTTCGAACAACAGTCTGGTAGTGATCAGTACTTAATACTTTCACATCACTATGTATAAAAAGGAAGCAAGGAAAGTTTGCCTACAACCAAAACATCATTCTCGAATCACCGGAACTTTTTGCTCCAGTGCTCATAAAAGGGTTAACACTTTCACTGCGATCAAATGGAGAATCAAATTTAGTTGTTTATTTAGCATATTAACAGTTATGAACTGTGAGTGAAATTGAAGCATCATATGACAAATTCATTTTTTCTATTTCTTAAGACAGTTCACTGCTACTTATTTTATTTTCACATGCTGCATTTGTAGTGTTGAAAAACAGGATTTTTTTTTAATGACGTTAATACGGTGATGTGCCGTATTTTTAATGGAACGTGCCACTTACACGTAACTCTATTCAAATACGTGAAATACACCGCCAGCTCAGTCATTTCCAGCCGAGGACTGCAGTTTCGTGCTTATTAGCACTCATCAGCCCGGCATAGGAAAGTGACTGAGCTGGAGATGAGCTGGCGGTGTATTTCACGTATTTTTGCTTTAGCCCTGGCTAATGGGCGGTAATTTACTGAATATCTATTCAAATAGTTTATAGACATAGTTTTTTTTTTCCTCCGGAACTCGTACCGTGAGCCAAATGCTCACTCCAAAGAGAGAAAAAACTTTTCTTTTTGTATTGTTTCATCAAATATTTTATTCGTTTCATCAACTATTATTTTGTATCACACAAGGTGTTTAGCATAAATAAAAATGTCGCTAGTTGAAAATATTTGCTTTATAACTTTTTGAGCAATCACGATTGCTTATTGTTCTCATTTGACCGTCTTTGATGTTCCATGCCTTTTTCAACCACCACCGCCACCTGCAGGCGCGGCTCCGTCCTCCGGTAGCCGCTCCTGGTCGGTGGCGTCCATGTCCTAGACACACGTACGCTCATACACATACGCACTCACACACATACACACACGCCAACGTGCATACACACAGGTCTACGCACACACAAAAGCCTACACATACACAACTACTACACACGTCTCCGTTCAACAGGAGGGTAGACTTGGAGGGACAAGAGCCGTGTCTAGAAACAAGCGAGTAGAGTAGTAACCAATGAGTAGGGTCCTGTCGCAACTCGTGATTGCGAAAAACATAATTTGAATTCAAAATTTAAGAATTCAAATTAATTTTTTTTTTTTGAGCTAAATATAGGTGGTGTGAGAAATTCTCACGCGATTGAGTTCTCATCATTTTCATGTGAATTCTGGAAGGATGAAGACGACATAACTAGATCGATACGTTACTTGACATCGTAGCGCACATTATGACTGAAGGGTTAAGAATGTTTCGTATTGCCTCCCCCTCTCCTTCCCCTAGAAATAGACGTTTAAACTACTGCCTAGTAAACCGAAAAAAATGATCATGAAATATGTCAACTCATTCCTTATGATTTTGTGTATTTGTGACAAATGGTCTAAGGATAGGCTTGCCAGATTTCTGAAATGTTCAGCCGGGACACAGGAATGCTCTCCCCCCCTCCCCCATCGTTGCCTAGTATTCAAAAGGGTATCCACCTGTTGCTGATTTTTGGAGTGTTTTGGATGGCAGTTTATTATCAATGCTATGAATAAATGGTTGCGAATTATGAACCTAAAACAGAGGTAAAAAAAATCACATAAGCAGATAAAATTTGAACTTTTCACTTCTTAGATGTAAATAGTTACAATTTATTTTCGTTCGAAGAAACAATTTAAGTGATGAATAAAAAAATGAAAGATATTTAGATATACTTTTCATTTTATAGGACTTTTTTGGTTTTAAAATCTTGTTGTAAAAATCCTCACAAGCTAATCCGGTATTAATTTTACAAGTCAATGTTACAAATGATAAAGTAATTTTCCTAAATAACCCGTCACAGTTAATTATTTTAAGAGATCTTTGGTCGTTTGTAATCAAATTTATCTTTTACCGGGACGTGAAGTAAGTCGGCCGGAACACCGCTGTTTTGTCTGGAAATCGGGACCTTGTGACACTTTTCATATTTTAATTTTTAACGTCAATTATTTGAATCAAATTTTAAATCTAAAAGTTACATTAAAATACGCCAACATACTTCTATGCAATATATTCCTTAAAACTCAGACAGTTTGAAAATAAAATGTTGCCAACCGTTTAAAGTAAAAGTTCCAAGCTGTCCTAACGTACAACGTCCTATTGTACCTTGAGACACAACCTGTTGTACTATGGGGAAGTCTTCATGATTCAGGACAGCTCTATACTTGAACCAATTTTGCACCAGAAAACAAAAAAAAATATTTTTTTCATGTTAGTGAATTTAGTCATGAATAATTAATTATGAATTATATGAATAATTAATTATGAATTATATGAATAATTAATTATGAATTATATGAATAATTATGAATTATATGAATAATTGATTATGAATTATATGAATAATTGATTATGAATTATATGAATAATTGATTATGAATTATGAATAATTAATTATGAATTATTATCTTACATTAAATGCGTTTAAAAGACTACATATGGCCAAAACATTGTTCCATGTTCCTAAACATATCTTAATTATTAAGAACCATCCATATGTTGTACCTTGGAACGTGTCCTAAGGTGCCAAATGTTTGGCTGTCCCTAGATACAATCACCACCAAGGTTTGAGAAAAACCAAAATGATGGTCAATCTAGATGCACTATCATTATTTTCTCGTAATCAAAATATTTAACCTACTTCTGTTTTATCACAAAATTAATATTCAGTTGATTAAATTTACAAATACAAAAACAGAAAATGAAATAAAAATGAAGAAAATATTTACTTTTGAGTCATGAAATTTTCTTTCTCACACAAAATCGTCAATTTTACTCATTTGATGCTGATTTTTACTATGGCACCATTTAGTGGTTACTATTATAGATTACAAAAACACGGCTGGTAAAAATACCTTCTTAGAAATTAACAGTGTTCATGGTAAAACAATCTCCCCTACTATCCCGGTCAAACCAGGATGTCTGGCAAGTTTATCGAAGGCTGATGATCATGTAGTATTTATGGCCAATGACATTTAATTTGCATGGGACCCATGGTGAAAACTCAGTTTTCCTAATCTTTTTAGTTGCATGTAAATTTACACGTACTAGATACTACATGGAATATAGGATATTTACGATATTAAATCAAGTCGGAAGACTGTAGGACATCTACGCTTTTGTTAGATCATAAATTCTGTAAATGGTTCCATCTGTTATACATTGCTGCGATATTCTTCGAAGGAAAAATGCAGATTTGAAATTTGTATAGTGAGAAAATAAAGTACATTTGTTCAATGTTAAATCTATCATCCGAATTCGGAGATGGTGTTGTGAAATAATTGCTAATCTGCAACTGAAAAAGAATGTTTACGTATATTGTTGATCATACGGACGGAAATAGTCATGGAAAATGTTTTGCCGCATTACATATGGAAGAAAAGTTTGAATTTAATGACTTTTTAATGTCATATAAAGCATTTAAAAAATTCTAGACGGATAAAAAATGACCAGAAAGGGTGGGAAGGGGTGAACTTCTGGAAATGGAGCTAGAAAAGGAACGATGCTTTGTTGGGTTCACTGGGATGACTGCAGTAAACTATGCAAAATTGTGCCTTATCTACATATTTAGCCCGTTAAAGATGTGAAATGCGGTTTGGAAGTTTGCAGGAAATGATTCATCTGGCTGAATGAAAACTTGAAATTTAAAAGGAGTATATTATTATTAATGGTGTAAGGCAGCGTTTTCCAAAAAGTGGGAAAAAGCTCATTTTTAATGGGTCACTACACCACAAATAATGTAATTAATGTATTTCGTTAGAAGATTTTTATGTAACTCATTTCTAAAATTCGGAAATATTGATTCTATTCTTGAAATGCTGCTTAGCGTGAACGTTAAAATGAATAGGAAATAAAGAAAACAAATACGAATAGTAATAATAAAAACGAAACAAATTTAAATACGTTATTTTTTCAACCTTTTTCCGAGTAAACACATATCTGTGGAAAAAGGAAATGCATCGGCATCGGACCTCTAGGATAAAGTGGTTCATATACTAAAAGAAAAATCCCATGAAATTTAAAACGACAGCTCATTGGTTGTGCGAAATCGTAAAAGCTTCGAAATAAATCCGTAGTTACAGCGGTTTATGGAGAATCTGATCTCGGATTGTAAAAAACCGCCTTGGCTGCGGATTTACTTCACAAATTTTTGCGCAATCAAATCAGCTACCACTTTAAAACAATAATCGAAGAGATTTTTTACAAGGGTATCCATGCTCACTAGCGCCAACTTATGGTTTCTCAAGGTAAAGAGGGGTGGGGGTGCGATAGGTGTTGACCAAACTCTAGAGGGGGGCGATGGGCTCAGAAAGGTTGGGAACCATTGTTCTAAATAATTCTATTCTTGCTTGCTTAGATGCTTTCTATCGCCGAGTAAAGTTTTGCCGTCATGTCCTGGAAAAAATGTATGTATCGTCGCTAAAAAGATGAATGGGCGTATCTCAAAAAAATCGAAAAATGAGTTATGACCACCACAGAAATTTCCAAAGTCGATTTTATTATATGACCAATGGACGTATCTCTACAATAAATAGTAAAAAAGTTACAGTCCCTCACACTGGTGGCGGTTCTCAAGCGATACAGTAAACTGGAAATTTTTATAATCGGTTTTCAGCAGAAAGCTTAAAAGAGAGATACGCCACATCGTCTTTTTAGCGACGGTATAATCTTTTAATAAAAAAACGGAGGGAATTAAGAGGTATATTCATCCTTAACACAACAGATCGTATTTGATTTGATCAAATTCGATCTACCAGTAGCGCAGTCTGAAATAACCTTCGCTCCACCCACAATTCTGCGCTACTCTCGTTGCGCTTCTAGCAGATAAATTCGATCGAAACAAACGCTTTGCTACTGAGTAACTTGAAGATAGCAGCAAGAAGAAAAGCGGGTGTATTTGAACGTCGAATGGTATATTTAAACGCTTTTCGCTTTCTAACAAACTAAAAAGAAAATCTCGAGTAGAGAATGAATGATCCGCGAAGAAAGCAGCTCGAAGGCGTGTTGTGTTTTCGAGATAATAGACTTAAAAAGGTCGCGAGGAAAGGGAAAAAGACAATATTAACATTTCGCGGCTATGTTTGTTTTCTTGCTTTCCTCGGAAAAAGAAAGAGTTTTTTTTAAAGCGAGGGATGGGAACGATTTTGAAAATTCTTTTACATACACAGTCAATCAAACGTTCCAAACGCGTTAAAGTACATCAGACCCTCATTTTACACGGGTTTGTTTTACACGGACTTGATTATACGCGGTTTAAGATTTGACACTTTTATTTTACGTGAAGTGGCAAAAAGTCAGAGAATTCCTTACTGAAAAACTTGTAGCTTCAGTTGCGTTTTCTTTAGATCGTTCTCTTCGCCATTTTATTCACTAAAAATGTTTGAAACTAGGAAAAGAAAAATGAAAGAAATTCTTCATAAAACTGACTCAATTTCAATCGGTTTTGATGAAGACAAAGATTCTTAATAAATCGGAATTTCGAAGAATGCGGAAATTGAATATCTACCACTGTTCCCAATTAGACGTCTGGAGGGAGACCCCAAAACCCAAGTTCTGCGTATTCTAGGAATAGATGATCAATCAATGTCGCTTACTAAAGATGCGACGCAGAAAGAGTTTAAAAACGTTCAAACCCGAAGTTGGTCAAAATCTAGAACTCGGAGGCAGTTTCACAAAGAGTTATTTCCATTATTATTATTTCTTTCATTTGCAAAGGATCATTCGCATCCTGTTTACATACTTTTAGTAAATTACGGTATCGATGACGCGTTATTTAAGAGACGTATCCGCATTCTTGTGAAAATTTAATTTAAACTTAATTTTGTCGACCGCAAGGTTACGTATTTGTTTTATAAAAATTAATGTTAACCCATTTCTAGATGTGAACTTGGAAATGTTACCGCATTCCGACGATTTCATTCCGGCATTGTTTTCATCTGTACGAATCACTCAAACCAACAATATTTTTTCTCATTCTAGCTTTTGTACCAAGCATGCTAGTAGTTTTATTTTAATCAGTATTTTTTACTTTTATTTTGATCTTAGACAAAGTTTAAATTTTCTTACTAGAGAAAAAACGTTTTATACGAAGTTTTAGCTTTCTTTCTTTTTTTTTTTACTTTAAGAAGAGTATTTATGAAGGCTTGAAACTTTTTTTTTAAATAAGGAGGGGGAAGCAGGGAAGGTAAGGGGGAGAACACAAATGCGCCCTTATATTTCTTTTTTATTTTCCTTTCCTGCCTCTCCTCATACGCATTTTAAAGCCGTAAGTACGCCTTTTGCGCGAAATCTATACTGAGTAAAAGCTCCAGTAGTCGACCGTTTAAAGACAGCGATAGCTGTTTTTTTGTTAACTTATAAACTTCAGAAATCAATACAACAACAAAAACAGTGTAAGGCTTTAGGCTATACCTTTCTGATAATGATTCACTAAATTGTTTCAGAAATAAAAACATTTTAACTTTAAAAACTAACCTAATTTTAACACGAGAAAATGCTCCAGTAGTCGGCCATAGAAGTACAGTGCTCGGCCATGTATGAGCCAGTAGTCGGCCGTTTCATTTTCATTACAATTATGGGTTTTGAGTGAATAAATTTAAACAAAATTGAATGCGAAACTTACAGCACAGCATTGTTCTTACAAAATTAATTATTCCAATAATTACGAATGAATTCTGCATTCCTGATGTCTTTGTAATATCTATGTTAACGTTATTTTTCCATTTGTAACCAGTTTGGATATGCATCATATGCAATAATTTTTTTATTATTTATCTTCTACATCACTTACTAAAGAAGTATCATATACTGCAAAAATAGAAATTAAAGAATGGAAAAGACCCAGGGTTTTTGGGAAAGGAACTTTGAAAACATGAGAACGTAGATTCCCCCCCCCCCGCCCCTGGCGCAAAAAGTTTTAACTGTGTATGCTAAGATAAAGACTGTATAAAAGAGTTGATAAAATTCACTACAAATAAAAAGTGATCTAATGATCAATACGATTGACACTTGACTGGTCTATGTTCATTCGAACGAAACTTCAACATGCGGGACATAAAGTTAAAATTGTAGTTTTGAATACAATTTCACTTCAAAACAAAGCAAGTAGAAATCCGTTCAGAAAGCACATAAGATTGGCAATCGTAGTCACATCTAAAACAAAATTTATCATAAGAAAAAGATATTTTTATAGTGAACGAACTAGAATATGACGAATTATGTTGGCTGGTCCGTATTTCCAAAGTTTTTCTCGGACGGCAAGGGGTGGCAAAGTGTATGAATTCAGTGCATTTTATAGGAAAAAGGCATCAAAATACATGCAATAATTCATATTTAAATTATGTTTTAAAAATACAGAGGGACAATTCCCCCCCCCCCCTCCCACTTATTTCCCTGATGACTAGCCTGTATGTGGGTAAGTTGAAATTGAGAAATGGGGGACGTCATGATGACAATCTTACAGCTTTCAACAAGAACATTAGTCAACAATGAATAAACCAAAATGGAGTGGGTAACAACGTGATGCAACTTTGAAACCATGTTATTTGTAAACAAATTCGGCATACTTTTAAACAAGAAGTAAATTTTGATTTCATTGTGAAGAAAACCCAATGACTTAAATATTTGGTTAGAAGCAGTAATAAGAAGTGGTACCAACATTTGGAATAATTAGTCTAAACAGAATACAGGTTTCTTGAACCTTTGGTGAAGCAAATAGTTTAGCAAAATGATCAATAATTTGAGCTAACGTAACTATTGAAGTATTACATCTTAATTTCTTACAATGGGAATGTTTATTTATTGCCTATTAAATACCAATTACAATCAAATCATTTGGTTTATCAATTTCATCAACGAATCATGATTTTATTTTTAAAAAGAACCCCGATAAATTACCATTTGGTAATGACAAGTTGAGTATTAGAAATTATTTTCTAAACGCAACAACGGACTGAATTCACAACCTGTTTTCAACCCTGTTTTTGAGAATTCTAAACTAAAATCAACATTAGAAGCAAAAAAAAAAAAAAAAAAAATGATGAAACTACTCTTTCTGTTGAAAAAAGTTAAGGCACAAAATTTAACATTTTCTTTTGAAGAAATAACATTAGAAAGGGAATTTTTACTTTTAAATTGCCGCTGTGTCAATACTTTAATAGGGAAGTTTTCGATTTTTCAATTTTATTTTTATATGATAGAGTAACATGTATGAACATAATAGGTGAAAAAATTTTTGCGATTCGATAAGTAGTTTTTTTTTAAATTAATTTTTAAAGTTCAAGCGCCTGTGACGTCAGATGGCATAGGAAGTGACGTCATGCGCCTTCCGGTAGGGGAGAAGCCGAAGGTCACGCATTCGACTTCGAAGACGAAACGTAAAAAGCTTATCTCCTCGCATTTAACTCCTCCCGTTTCTGGAACATTAAACCTCTCATCCTCTCGGAAATATTCGAATATACTCATTGATGTTACATGAGGGAGATTATTTAGATTGTGCTTTAACGAATCCGGTCTCCATAGTGTGTTCAAAAGGATTATTTAATTTCTAAAAAATAAAAATATTAGCGCGCTCAAAATGTTCCTAGCGAAAACAAGGGATCTTCGGCGGAAGGCTGCCCATTCGCGCCCTGTGACGTAGGCTCGTGACGTTTCAGGAGCGCGCACTTTTGCGCGTGGATTTTAAAAAAATCATTAAAAATCAACCACCGTGTTTTAAAATTCGGCGATGGTGAATTTTTTAGTTTTGAGGGTCAATTAACAATATCCAATAGCCAAAATATGAACATTTAATAGGTTGCAACTTCCTTAAAATCAAATGGAAGTACACAGTCAACAACTGGGTAGATCAACTAAACAGTATAGACCCAGTAGTCAATCTGCCATGGCCGACTATTGGAAACGCATAACAGTGCAATACCCAGTGGTCTGCCACCCCTCTAAAAATAATCGAGTCTAAGAAGGAGTTAATTTTTTAATTGAAACTTCATGTTATACAATCCATTAAAGCATTAGTAAAAGCAAATTTGCAGTAGAACGAAAAAAAGAAGGGTACTTAACAATTAAAGATGATGTGTCTTCTTAACAAAACAATAAGCAGAATCTCAAACTAGGATGATGGGCACACCATTTAAAATAAAATGATTCATTAATACTTAATAAAAAGTATTTACTTTTTTATTGTTATTGGATGATAATTGGGGACAGGTAAAGGAATGTGGGAATCATTATATCCGATTTTGAGTTATACCTATTCTATTTATAAGCAGTTTAATGTCCTTGTGGCCGACTACTGCAGCACTTAACCTATATGGGTCATTCTCCAAAATATTTAACTTTTGAACGAAAATATTTTTTTTAATTTCAAAGCCTTTTGTTTTCTTTTTCTCTGTTCTTACATGAAAGTGTTACCTACTAAAAGCAACCATAAACAATGGCCCAGCTGAATTCCAATTATTTTACTCATAAATTTAAAAAAAAAAACCCTTGTTCACGGAAATAAAAAAAATAGAAAATAACTTTTAGTGTTTGAAAATAGAGGCCAATTTAATGTCAAAGCAGTAATTCTGTTAATTGTGCAAACAATGAGCTATTTTAATGATTAGTGTGAATCTAATATTAAGCTGTCTGTATTAAAGTACGGTTTCCTTCGTTGCTACGATCTGCACATGTTAAGCATACGAAAACGTGAGCACTTTTTTTTTACATTAATTTACATCCCTGAAATTCAAATTCACGGAGGTTAGAATTCCCAATAACCACGCTTGGTTTTTGAAACAAAATCTATACATATCTTCTTGTTTTTCAACGAGAATTACATGTCTTCTTTATGGCTGGAAATAAACAAGGGGACTCCCTTGTATCAAAGGAAATAAAATGTGATGTCATTACTGCCAGCTGTTAGTAAAAATTGGAATTTTGCGGTTGGGTACCGGAGGTGAGAATTTATTGTGTGACGCAAATCCTTATCCTACTAAAACACAGTATTAAAAAAATAAATATACTTAAACAATTAGTAGGGGAACATGGAACAAAGTGAAATGGTGAAATAAGTACTCTGCTTTTAGCTTCACCTGTTTGGTATTATTTTAACTATATAGTACCATATGTAGTCTATTCCAGTCAGGAAACAAAATACAGCCGAAGATTAAAGCATTTGGTAATATAGGCAATTTAAAAAAATTGGTACTCATATTGTAATATTTTGTTGTAAATCAAAAACTGTTTTTGTTACTATAAAATGATAAAAGTTCCTGTTATTAACATTTTAAATATTAATTGAGACCTCCTAATATTCAATGCAGTATTAATTTAGTTAATATTAAGCTTTTTTATACTTTAAATAAACTGTACAATTAGTTAAGTACATGCGGGGCAAAGTGAAATAGCTTGTTTCATTTACTCATTCAATCGTTTAATATAAATCACTTACGTTTTCATTTATTAATTCATTCATTTACATTCCTTTATTTAATTATTCACTTGTTAACTCATTCATTCACTTATTTTCTAATTCATTCATTCTTTTACTCGCTCATTTATTCATTTAATTGTTTGTTTATTGTATCATTATCTTTTCATTTATTCATACAACCTTTTATAAACCGATTCTTTTGTTCAAAATTATGTTTTATAATTGAATAGAACATATTTCATTGGGAAAATATTTTATTTTTCACTTTGCCCCATGAAAAAAAAAAAAAAAAAATTTCCACTTTTTTTTGAAGGCTCAAATTTTTTGCCAAAAAATAAAAAATACTGTTTCAACGCAAGTTTTATTATAAAATACAATGTCCTTTCTTTGCGTACTGTAATTTTGGAAACAAACTTCCGATTTGTTCATTTTGAAAAAACTCAGTCATCTTAACCATTTCACTTTGCCCCACATTCCCCTTCTTAAGACACTTGTGAAAAAAATAAGAAACAAATATATACTTTTAATTAAACAAATTATTAAGCAACATATACAGTTACATCAAGTGTGTGATATGCCACGGAGGTGAGAATTCACATGCTGTGAACCAAAATATATTAAAATAAAAATTATTATTAAAAAATTGTTGACAGGTTTAAATATATATAAAGTGACTCCCAAAAGTGATCGTGCAGCTTGAAATTTTGTAGTAAAACCAAAATAACGCAAAACTGAATTCGAATATGAAGTCTAATTTTTTTTTTTCACATCATTATTATGCCATTCTAAATAAAACTATGTAGTTTTTTTTTCAAAATATTGCCTGATTTTATTTTTGAAATTTTTCAAGAACGAAGAGACAGAAACACGCCGCAAAAGTCATCGTACATTGAAATACTTTCGAATAAATTCATGATTAAAATTATTATGTGTCGTTTTTTATTATTTTTGCATTGTATTAACACAGTAAAGTCATTTGGCTTTATTTTTTTTGTTTATTTATTCCCTAATATTCTGCTTATTGTTTTTAAATGGTTGGTATTCATGAAAAACAACGATCACCATTCTAAACTTGATTTTTTTTTTCCTCACAGTAGCAGTAAATTGGTTTGAAATGTCTCTAAGTTAGTTAATTTATACCATTCAATAGTAAAGTGCTTGATAAAACGCTTTAAAGAAAAGAATCAGATCGAAAACAAGGCAAGAAAAGGTCAACCGAAGAAGTTAACAAAGCTTGATCGGAGTTTACAGTTTGAGTGCTGTAAAAGTTTCTACAGAATTTAATGAAAAATTTTACGTTTAATTTTCACCTTAAGTTGTTCGCCAAGTTTCGCTGATTAGCTGGATTAAATGGGATCTCTTCCCGCAGAAATTTTCTTGTTCGTGCGAAAAACAGAAAGCTTACTCTTTCCCTTCGCAAAATCAATGATAAATAAGCTCAAAACGTTTTGGAATAACGTCTTACTTTCAGATGAAAATAAGTTCAACATTTTTGGTTAGATTGTTGTACATTTGTTAATAGTAGAAAAGGTGAAGAATTTAATCTTAAGAACTTAGTTGGATCAGTTAATCAGAACGGTGAAGGTGTTTCTGTGTGAGGATGCATATTAGCATCAGGACTTGGTAGTTTGGAATGTTTTGATGAAATAATGAATCATGCTGTTCATTTAAATATTAAAAAAAAAAAAACAATTTTCAACTATTACCCCAAAATTTGGTAATCGAAAACAACCTTGTTTTTATATATATATATATATATATATATATATATATATATATATATATATATATATATATATATATATATATATATATATATATATATATAACGATAAGAAACACACGGTCTTCAACGTTTGCGTCTGGTGCCTCAAAAATGGTCTTTAAGCTTAGAAAATATCTCCTCATTCGTCGGATTTTAACTTAATGTAACATACTTGGAGAAATCTAGAGGATAGATTAGGAAAATACAGCGTTGGGGGAAACGAAAAGCGAACTAGAAGCAGTAAGACTCGAAGTATGATTGAACACTTACTCAGAAATTGCGCAAAAAAAGAAAGAAAAAAACAATGAAATTAATTCACAGACATTTAAAAGCTGTTGTTGATACTGCGTGATATTCTACTAAACATACACTTAGTAAAAAGTTCGATTATAGATATTTTTTCAAAGTGTGCGAAGACTTTTGTGAGATAAAGTTTCTGGCACTTTTTGGTTTTTGATTTCTTAAAAATCAAGTTTTATTATGTTATTGAAAATTTTCATGTAGTTTTATTGAAAATAGATCATAGATTTTATAATTAAATACCTATTCCAAAATTTTAGTTTTAACCCATGGATAATGGCGAATTTCATTGAAAATCGTAAATGTACGAACACTTTTGGGAACCACTGTATTTTTGATGAAATTAAAGAACACTGTTACAGGAATTGTTCTCCTTGAAGTTTTTATTGTAAAAGGCGTGTGACAGAAAAGTTACTTTTTGAAGAATAACCCACATACATCGTCACCTGAGAGCAACAGTGGGATATCTTACTGTAATTTCTACGCTGAGATGTCTTACTGTTGCTCTGAGGCGATAATATACATTCTGTCACAAAACCATAGATGCATCCGGAAGGAAAAGGAGCTATCTTCATGAAACTTTGATCCATTAAGTGATAAGCAAATGATTAAAAATTCAGAACAAAAGATCGGTTTATTGGCACGACAAAGGTTACAAAACCGTAAGTTACATAGCCGAGATGAAGTGAGAGACTAATTCAAACTAATGCTGCTCAGTTAGCGGAGGCAACCAAAGTTATTTCCGTTTCTCAGGAAAATTGTTGATTTCCCTTTTTAGCCAATAAATAAAACATGGACGTGTTTCATCCTTCTGAATTCCCTGCATGTTTAGTTATGTAAACTGTTAAAAATTTTCCGGAAAATTTACGGTAATTGTTACTGGCATCCATGTTGCCAGTAACTATTACCGTAAAAATCAAATGTTACTGTAAAATTTTACGGTTTCCTCGGTAGGCCACATTTACCAATTGGCGCTGGGATCGTTTATTTCTCCGGTATAAATTACCGTAGAAATCCGCGATGCGTTTAGTCCGTCATTTTACAGTAACAATTACCAGAAAATCTTCCTGAATTTTTAACAGTGTATGGTTTAAACTCTTATTTCACCGAAAAACCATTGTACAGGGCTGCGCAAAAGTAAGGTCGTAATTTGAATGGACCGCCATTTTTTGCAGATGGCGATGGTGCCAAATGTCACTGTGCTTTCATATTTATGATGTACATCTATGAGGAGTTTACTTTCAAAACGGATTATATCCAATTATATAGTTTTTTGGCAAAACAAAGAAAACATTTTACGCACAAACACTAGCTGTTAGAATTTCAAATTTCTCGCGATGTTTTGGTAGCACAACAAGTGATTTTTGGCATATAAGTCTAGGAATTTTTCCTCAATTTTATCAGACCTAAATTGCCAATTTTATTTTGGATCTATTCCTTTTTAGTGTAAAACAGTGGATATCATCCCTTTCGCAAAAAAAAAAAAAAAAAAAAAAAAAATTCTTCAGAAATGAATGTATTAGATTGAAACAAAATGTGTACTTTTTTTACTCTACTTTATTCCTTCTTACTTACTTTATTCTTTTCATTGAACATTTCAAAAATAAATAAATAAAATGGATAATTACGTATTAACAATAAAACCACCCATGCCTATTCAAATAACAACGTAGAATTAATAGATCACAATTTTTATCACAATTAATCAATCACAATTTTTATCGTAACTAATCACAATTTAATCAGTAATTAATCACAATTTAATAGTAATATTAATTGTTTAATATTAATTTAGTGATCACAATTTGAGGTCGTGCTTGCCTAACTGATAACAGCAAGGTGCTGCGATCACTTAATACAGACGGGTATCATGCTTGATTGGAAATGCTTAGCCAGTGCTTCGCTCCGCTTTTTTATTAGTGGACTACTTTTGAATTAGAAGTGGTACATTCAAATTTGGGTACGTACCCTTCTGATATGAAAGTGAATGAGTGGTTACCGGCAAATAAGGGATAAGTTCCACTTTGCTTTAAAAGAGCTGGCGAGAAATAAGGGGATGGATATACACCGTTTAGGTGGTAAAACCAATGTTTATCCTTTTTTTAACAGTAGATATAAAACCCTTCGAGAAGAAAAAATTTATGGATCGATAGGGATTATGTTAGAGATTCTGAAAACGAAAAAAAAAATCCAAAAAGTGGATATAAACCGTTTTGAAAGTAAACACCTCATATAGTGAATTAGTTGTCAACAAGCCATGGAGCGATACACACCTCAATAACGGGGATTTATTGTGACTGCTTATTCGACAAATATCAAGTCTGTTGTTATGACGCAACGTAAATTTCGTCGTCGTTTTCCGTGTTAGTAGAGGGGTTATGGTAAAAAATATAGTCGGAAACTGCATTTTGGGATAAAATCATGAAACTTGGCATGCATGTAGACAATGTCCTTACAAACGTTTTTAGACGGGGAGACATTTCAAACCCCCCCCCCCCCCCAAATCACCTGGCTGCCATTTTTGGTCAAAAATCCAAAACTACTTTTAGTTTTAGAAAAACACCCACTGTTTCTTTTTTTGGCAGTTCTATTATAATTACTAAAGCGTAAAAAGCCTTCAAAATATCTCTGAACCTCCTAATTTTAATAATAATTTTAAAAACATTGATTTTTTTAAACAAAACTTTAACTAACTAAAGTCTTTGAAATTGTTTGAGAAATGATTTTTTTATGTATTTTAAAGCACTCTGTTAAATAAAATCAATTCATTTATAGCAGAAACCAATAATCCGAACTACAAAAGTCCGAAACATTTGAAAATCCGAACATATGTTTTCAAATTTACTGATAAAAAATCTATTACAAAACTAAGAATAAAACTAGAAATAAAAAATTATAAACAAACCTAGTAATTTTTTCAAAACTTGAAACAAACATGTGATTTGTGTTTTAAGAATGAATACAATGCCTTGATTAGTTAAAACGAAATCAATTTTCATTATCGGCAAAAAAAAAAACCCCTTTAAACACTTTTTTTGCAATTTTTTAGAAGTTTGACTCACATTCTGCAGTTTTATGTCATATTTGCACTGGCAAAATGAGAAGGGGGGGGGGGCACGAATGTTTTGCTCATAGAACTCCAAAATATATTATTAAAAGCTTTAAAATAAATTTTAAGTTTTTTCTCATTAGACGATTTAAAGCGTTCGATCTATGTTCTAAACGATGCAAGAGGAATAAATTATTAACTGCAAAAAGAAGTTTAGTGCTATGTTAATAAAGCTAACAGTATTGTTACTATTAATAATATTGTTATTTACTGAAATATAACTCACTATTACAAAAACTACAACTAAAAACAAATCTGAGTAAGTAATGCGTACAATGATTACATACAAGAAGGTAATTTAAAATGTTTGGATTTAATAGCGATTTACGAAGATACATAGAATTTTCGCATTGAAGTATTTACACATCGCTGTGCAGATCAGTCCAATTTTGAAGTACCCACAAGTAATTTGAAAGCAGTTGTTTTTTTGCACTTGCATGACGTAATTTCGCTTTGAGCACTTGAAACTGCGGGGAAACTCAAACAAACAAGAACTTATTCAGTAAGTTCAGAGGTTTTCCATCTCCAGCTCAGTCACTTTCCTATGCCGGGCTGATGAGTGCTAATAAGCACGAAACTGCAGTCCTCGGCTGGAAATGACTGAGCTGGCGGTGTATTTCAAACAAGAACTTGCTTCTCATCAATTACTGTAAACCCCAATCATGAATTTAAGTTGAGGCTAAATTTTAAGGCATACTGCCCCAATGATATCTACCTTAATAAGCAGTAAAAAGTTGCCCAAGAGCTTCAGCTGTGGGTGATAAGTTAATCGTTGATCTTTGTTTGCTGGTGGAAAAACATTTTCTAGCTTCATTTAAGGACGGAAGTTACATGGAAACGAATAGCGAAGATTCACTAAGATATTTGAAATTTTTAATCAGGTACGTATGCTTTTTTTTTTTTTTTGAGCAATCACGATTGCTTATTGTTCTTACTTGACCGTCCTTGGCGTTGTGGTTCCTTTTTCAGCTTGGACCAGGGGCCTCTGCAGCACCACCACCCACCGCCCTCTGCAGGCGCATCGGAATCCGCTTTTCCTGCTCGGAGGCGTCCATGTCCTGTACACACACATGCTCACACATATACACACTCGCATATACACACATGCCTACGTGCATACACACAGGTCTCCGCACACACACAAGCCTACACATGCATGCATGCACGCGCGCCTACGCACACACATACACAACTATACACACGTAACCGCCCTGGATGAGGGGCAAGCTTGGGTGGACACGAGCCGTTTCTAGAAACAATAACTCCAATGAGTAGAGTCCTGTCGCAACTCGTGATTGCGAAATACATAATTTGAATTCAAAATGTCAGAATTCAAATTATTATTTATTTATTAATTTTTTGAGGTTGGGATAAGTATAAAAATGCACCAACAACATAACAACATCGGGATAGTCTTTCTATCTTTTCCACATCGTCACTTTTCCCGACCTGCAAAAAAAAAAAAAAAGGTCGTGTCACATCCTGAGAATGAGTGGAACCCTCTTCGAGCAACTGCTTTTTTGCTGACCGAATTTGTGAGCAAAATCTTGAACTAGTATAAGTCGAAAGTGTCTTCCAGCTACAAATTTAAGTCCCATCTTCTTTCTCTCCTTTTTATACAGCTCATGGAAGTGTGATATGCCTAAAATGACAGCGGGGGCCAACAGTTCTTACGCAGATGCTTCTGTATTCCCTTTCTGCAGCATCTCAGCTTCGAGTAGTCTTCGTCAGTAGGAATGTTATTACTTAATTGAGCAGGAATGTTAATGACTAGAATTATTTCCCGTTCAAAGAGCTCCATTTATTGAAATCCAAGGAGAGTGAGGTTGATTTTCATAAAGGAGAAATTCATCCAGGGTTTAATTTACGATATTTCAAATAATGAAAAGCTTTGAAAATGAATCTGCATCGAATTTTCATTTTTTCATTAAACAGACTTACTTGGTTTTTCTGTAAAAATGAAGGACAAAAAAAGTTTTTTTTTTCTACCCGTGAATGTGAAGTGACTTTTGAATCACAATTCTTTACTCTATGAATTTGTTGCAACTGCTTTTTTCCCCAACTTGCGCAATCTTCATGAGTTGCTCCACATATTCTTCGTCTACTGCTGTATTCGTCTCTAATGAGTACAATTCTTAAGTTTCTAAAAATGTTTCCATGTTCAGCTATTTCTCATCGAGGTCAGACTCTTTAAGACTTTTCTTGAAAACAGGCTTTGGAAACTTAACATTTCTTCATTGCGCATATACAGCGTTTCTTTAAATGAGTTGAGATAACTTTTCAAAATTGGGTAACTAAATCGATGATAGACCAATTATACTTCCGTCTTCTTTCACCACCGCATTATTTTTCGTGTAAGCATGGTCCAATCCAATTACAGAAAACACGTTCATTGTCTTTTTTACAACAAACATTCTTTCTTCGAAGGCTTTGTGTATGTCTGGAAGGTTTGTGGGTTAAAGAAGATCTTTTATGAAAACTGGTAATCAGCGAGCATAGTTACTAAAGAGTATATGTACATCGTTTAGTATAGTCACAAAATGGAGAAAAAAACTTAGAATCAACTCCTTCAAAGTTTCAGTAAAGATATTCAAGTTGGTTGAAACCTATAATCTAATAAACATTAACATAAAATCCCCAGCTTTAATACGGTGCTCCAAAATTTGAACATTGGGTTGGTGCCCTCTTTCTCGGATTTTTAAGTTATAAAAATTTCTCTGTCAAAAGTGTCTTTGCATCGATGTGAATCTTTTTGTAAGAAGTAGTTAGAAACATTTTATTATACACTTTAGGTATTTATTTTTTCATAAAATGAGTAAAAGCTTACTAATGATCAGTTGGGTAACGGAGAATTAACAACAGTAACAATAGTAATAAGAAGAAAAGAAATTAAAATTCAAACTTTAAATTTCTTTCTATTAGAATTAAGCTGTCTTGACATAAATTTCCCCCATTTTCCTTCAAGTTCTTACTCTGTTATACCCTTTGGAAATAATTTCGATTATGCGTGCTCAGTCATAAAAAAATGAGGTGCATCATGGCCGGATAATTGGACAGTTCGGGCAATTAGAGTTCGGATAACTGGAACCCCGACAATAACGAGGGGCTACTGTTCCAAGTTCAAAAGTAACAGGGGAAAAAATAATAAAACGGTGAAGTTGATGAAGGAATGGAAGAAAAACAAAACAAAGGGTTTCCTCAGCATATTCCACCAAAAACAGTGCTCCAATATGAATTGCGAACTTTTTGTGAGAAATGTGATGCAGGACTTTATTGGAGCAAAAGTAACAACTGTTTTCAGAATGTTGGAAGGTTCCATATTTCTTTGTTGTTGTAGAAATGCAGCAATCAATTTATTTTCAATAGATTATCGCTTTAACGTTGTAAACTTTTCAAACTTTTTTTACGGTAAATTAAAATTTCAATCAGATTGAGATTCATTTGATGAAACTATTTTTAAAACGAGTACTAGGTAGTATCTTCAAGTGACGGCATAGGCACTCCGATGTGAAATCAGTGTGACTTCCCAAAAATTTCCTTATTCAGGAAATTTTGTCCGACTAGGGTAGACCGACCAGTGAGTGAACACCACCCAGTGAAAATGAACAGCGCGTCATTTTTTTAAAAAAAATAAGCTTCCAAAATTTTTTTTCTGAATAAATTCACTACAAAAGCGTTCTTTATTGATATTCTAAGCTATCTGACACCTGATTGGTTACTTTGGATGCGTATTTTTTTCCTGGAAAAAATTTGAAACTTTTACTGCCGTGAATCGTTCTTCCTCTCTTTCAAAATAATAAGGCTGGTTTCGTGCTAGCAATTATTTTGATACATATTATTTTTATCGATAAGTTTTTTTTTTAACTCTACGAAAGAAAAATTAGGTATACATATTGAGGCTATGGATTTAAATTGTTTCATTCAATGCAGAATGCGTAGATTTTCAGGTAGAGGGGTGTTCAGTCACTGGGTACGAAAAATTGCAAAAATCCAGTAAATGAACAACGGCAAAATTTCTTTCGATTTAAAAATAAATTTGAAGTTTCTTTGAGATATTTTCATTTTCGTACTTTTTTGTAATGCAGATAGTTTTATATGCTTATTTATTTATGTATTTCGTTATATAATTTATAATTTCTTTATTTTTGTCTTTGCAAACAATGCACTTTTTACTGAGTTTTATCTTTTATCTATCTATATCTCTATCTGTATATTAACCTACCTAAATCTATCTTTCTATATCCTTATCTCTCTTGATAGATAGACAGATAGAGAGATAGAGAAATAGAAATATATATACAAAGAGAGAGAATAGATAGGTGGATATGTATGTTTGTATATAGATAGATAAATAGATAGAGGAAGATATAGAGATAGATATATAAAAAATAAGAGGTGAATAGATATATAGGTAGATAAATATAGAGATAGAATAGGTAGGTAGATAGATAGATCGATAAATTTATTGATAGATTTGGTAGTGTTTAATAGATAGATAGGTATATATAGAGACTAATATAGAGATACATAGCTAGGTAGAGAGACTGATATAGAGATAGATAGTAGATATATAGACAGGTAGATAGACCGATAGATATATAGACAGGTAGATAGACCGATAAGATATAGATAGGTGGATAGATATAGATAGGTAGATATATTGATAAGGAGATAGATAGATAGATAAATAAGTAGATAGATAAGTATATAGATAAGTAGATAAGTATATATATAGATAGATAAGTAGGCAAATCGTAGCTACTCGTGAAGTTTCGAACAATTTTTTAAGCGATTTTTTTATGTGGACCCTTTCAACCGCATAAAAACAGGTTTGGGTTATCAGTATCTTATTTTTTGTTTTCAAATCAGAATTGTGTAGATCTACGGTTGACTGATGTAAAACGATTATCTTTCAACACGCAAAGTCTAGTATACATACTACCTACTTAATTTCGACTCTTTTTATTTTAATCAACGGAAATAAACCTTTTAAACTAAACACTGCTAATGATTTTTTTTTTTAAATATTCAAGCTGAAAGACATTTCGTTCACCTTGAAGTAAGCTGTAATAGCAAAAGAGGTCATGGGACTTTTTTGTTTCTTTGAAAAACCTTTTTGAAATAAATGATTCAATTTAATTCCGGACTGAAAATGTTTTCTAAATTTTTTGAACCTGTAATGACCCCTTGTGAGTTGTAGCTGTTCTATTTCGTTATGAAGATTTTAAATTAAAAATGGAATGCGGAAGAGTTGCCGCTGATGCTTTGCATAGAAAGACTAGGTAGTTGCGGATTGAGTTTTTTTTTAGCACGAAAATATCCGGGACGTTCCCGCAAAACTAGTAAATCCTGTTCGTCACACTTGAATTGTGTTCAGGAATTTTAATATTAACCATCAATCCAATCAATCATTTTTCTAGGAATTCTCCATTTATTTGAGTATGATAAAAGTTCCCTCAAAATTAGAACAAATCCTGTTCGTCACACTTGAATTGTGTTAAGGAATTTCAATATTAACCACCAATCCAATCTATCATTTTTCTATGAATTCTCCATTTATTTGAGTATAATTAAAGTTCCCGCAAAACCAGTACAAATCCTGTTCGTCACACTTGAATTGTGTTTAGGAATTTTAATATTAACCCCCAATCCTCTAATCAATCATTTTTCTATAAATTCTCCATTTATTTGAGTATAATAAAAGTTCTTGAAAAACTAGTACAAATCCTGTTCGCCACACTTGAATTGTGTTTATGAATTTTAATATTAACCACCAATCCTCTCATCAATCATTTTTCTATAAATTCTCCATTTATTTGAGTATAATAAAAGTTCTCGAAAAACTAGTACAAATCCTGTTCGTCGCACTTGAATTGTGTTTAGGAATTTTAATATTAATCACCAATCCTCTAATCCAGCGATTCTTAAATTGTGTTCCGCGGAACCCAGGGGTTCCGCGGAGCTCTCTCAGGGATACCATGAGATTTGTATATTTTCTTTTTACACCTTTCAAATTTGTCACTTAAAAAAACGACAAAAATGACGTCTTTTCAAAAATACATCTGTCACTTTCGCATCTAATTTAAGCATTATTACCCATCTGGATTAGACACTATAGCAATAATTTTAATTATCGCCTAAAATAATGCAAATTTTTGACTGTCAAAAATAGCATGAAATGGTGCCTCTAAGGTTTTAACTTCGAATTTTTCCCGAGATTAATCCCAAAACGCCAATTTTTCACCTAATGTCTCCAAAGATAACATAAAATTGGGTTTTAAAATCTTCAATTTTGAAAAAGTTTCGGAAGAAGCTATTGACTCCCTAATAACGCCAAAAATAGTGGCTTTAATGTTGAACAATTTTGGGGAAGGTGCATCAAATGCTTCTCCTGCAACATTACCAAATATTGCCATAAGTTATGATTTTCGACATCAATTTCAAATGCTTTGCCCTCGATACTAGCCGCTCTCCCAGTATCTATGGCAAGGCCGTGGTGACCTGATCGATAAGGCATCGGACTTGTCCCGGGTTTGATCCTCGCTGGTTGAAGATCCACCGTCTTCATTAATGGTGACTGGGGGAACGTTAAATATGGTCGTGGTCACAAAGTCCTCCAAGTGAAACGATACCTCTGTTGGTGCTGGACCAGGGATTGTTCAGTTTCTGGTCTGGTTCAAAAAATCAGAGCTGTCTTCAGAGTTCCATCCAACTGGTTAAGCCACAATTAGTGGCAGCTACGGGGACTCTGAAGTGAAAAGGGAATAGTATCTGTGGCAGCAGTTGAAAGGACAATTTAAGCATTTAACAAGTGATGACCAATTTAAGGAGGAGTACTGGTCACGAGGGTCTAAAAGTGATTTAGTTCTGTGTAAGGCCCCTATATATACATCGACTCTAGTTCTGTCTACAAGAACACACTGTGACATCAAAAACTCTGATTTGTAAATAAATAAAAAAATGTTAAAAAATGATAGATATTTAAATATTTTTAACTTTATGGTTTAAAACTTTTTCTACGTAAATTGAAGTGAATTATTAACACTTTTGTACGCAAAGCACATCAGTATTTCTTTTCCTAACTAAGAAGACATTTTAATCATATAACTCATGCATAAATTTTAAAGTTATTTATCCCTTTTAAAAAATCTGAGTGTTTCTCAGAAACACAAATAGGAGTGTACTGGTATTTTACAACAAGAAATTATAATTAGCAATCATCAATAATTAAAATGATCTATAATTATGTATATTTAATTAGCAATATAATGACAAATAGTTAATGTGATAGTCCCTTTCGGGTAAGAACCTGGGCATTCTCCGAAACAGGGCGGTCATTCCAAGCTCGTCAGCTTGCGAGATCGAGATTTTCGCTCACGTGATCGGTTGTGATGTAGAAATGTCGCAAATTAGTATTCTAATCTACTCGGTGGAACTCCTGGTGTTTCAAAAGTATTCAGGGCGGTCATTCCAAGCTCATCAGCTTGTGAGATCGAGATTTTCGCTCACGTGATCGGTTGTGACGTAGAAATGTTGCAAAGTAGTATTCTCATCTACTCGAACATAGCCGCAAGCTAAGTTCGAGTAGATTAGAATACTAAATTGCGACATTTCTACATCACAACCGATCACGTGAGCGAAAATCTCGATCTCACAAGCTGATGAGCTTGGAATGACCGCCCTGAATACTTTTGAAACACCAGGGGTTCCACGAAAAAAGTGAGCATTAAAAAGGATTCCACTACTCAAAGAAGTTAAGAAACGCTGCTCTAATCAATCATTTTTCTATGAATTCTCCTTTATTTGAGTATAATAAAAGTGTCAATGGTAAGAACACAAAGAATTTATGAAGGGTTTTCAAATATTTTGACCATTCTGAAGGAAATGGGTCATTCTTTGCAAAGGTTGTGCAAATCCTGTCCGGCACTTGATTTTGTGATAAAAATATAATATTTTTGTGCAGAGACGTTTAACTTACAAAATTAGCAAATTACTGCATATACGTGTTTCGGGGTTTCAGGGAACCCTTTTTCAACGCAAAATAGTGAGCTTTTGGGCGTTAAGATAAATGCAACGAGAATGAACAGCAGACAGCTCAAATAGTAAAAACAGCAAATTAACAAAAGAAACAAGACAAAATGAAACTCAGAGCCAAAATTTATTTCATCATTCCCTTCGAGAAAAAACTGCTAAGCAATAAAGTTCTCAAAAAATCCAATTAAAATAAATTTTGCGAATTCCCTTTTAATAAAATTTATTA
The DNA here is from genome assembly GCF_026930045.1 of Uloborus diversus. Classification (NCBI taxonomy): domain Eukaryota; kingdom Metazoa; phylum Arthropoda; class Arachnida; order Araneae; family Uloboridae; genus Uloborus; species Uloborus diversus. The sequence goes on along the minus strand of NC_072733.1, from coordinate 203,698,142 downwards.
TAATGGGATTTTTGGGGAAACTTATTGCTTAACGTTTGTTTCTCGAAGGGAATCATATAAAAAATGTCGGGTCTGAGTTTCATTTTTCTTGTTTGATTACTTTACTTGCTATTTTTACTATTTATGCTGTTTGCTGCTCGTTTTCGTTGTGTTTACCGGCTGTTTTTACACCAAAAAGCTCACTATTTCGCATTGAAAAAAGGGTTCCCTGAAACTCCGAAACACGTGTATGCAGTAATCTGCTAACTGTGTGCGTTAAAACGTTATTGATTTTCATTTTCTGGATTTTGTGTTAGTTTTAATAAGCACCACAAATTATTCCTTTTTTGAAAGTTGATTCTACATTTTTCCATGCATAATAAGGTATCAGTGGCTTGTGTATAAGTAGTTTAAGAAGGGTTTTAAAATATTTTGACCACTGTGGTAACCACGGAGTGTGACAGTGGTCAACTGAGCCTTCAAAAAACAAGTTTCTAGTCGGAAAGAAAAGTTACAGTTAAAGAATAAGCATAAAGTGAATGGTTCAAAAGACTGTTATAAATTTTTAGAAAAGTTGCAATCAATCAAGAAAACAAAAAAGAAAAAAAAAATGTCCTAAAGCGAATGTGCAACATAGTGGATATTCAATAATACCAAGTATCGGAAAAAAAGATTACGACTCACTTCGTTTATTGACTGTAGAATTCAAAGTGACTGACTAAGCGCAGAACTTCTACTATTTAGACTTCTTTAACATATTTCCAGATTCAATGTTGTTGCTTTTTTTTCGAAATGGCTACAATAGACTGGACAGTATGGGGTAAAATCTTAAGACATACGTAAAAAACACATTTGAGGGGGGGGAGGAGTTTCCTTAAAGTTTTGCTGTTATTGTTTTTATGCGAAAGGTAAAATTTAAATATTTTATGTTGCATTTCAACTCGATTCTGATGATTCGATACTGGGACACCTAGTATTCTCTTTGATTCAAATCAGATTTCTTTTCAGTCCTTCCTAAATTAATTATGAAAAAACCATTCATACTTGAGTAAACAAAATTAAATACAGAACCAAAAAGAAGAAAAAAGAAAACTCCGATTAATTTGTGGTAATGACTAAAATTGATAAAAAGATTTCAACGTATGAATTCATTCGAACTATTTTCGTGAGAATCGCCCATCTCTTTCATCTCTACTGAAATAAAAAGTAATGTCTATGTGTCTGTCTGTGTACATGCGATTTTCAGATGAATCTTAGACTTGAAATTCGGTATAAAATTACTTTTGACTCCAGAACTTTTATTTTTTTGTTAAAATTTTGAATTATTTTTTGCAATATTTTAAGTTCAATTTTTACTTAAATTGCCTAATATTAGGGGTAAAAAAAATCTGGCACTCCTTACTCATTCGAAAGAGTCTCTTTTTCGGTAGGGTCTGGTGGGGGAAAGTGGTCAATGGGGTAAAGTGGTCATACGTCAAATAAATGGCTATAGCTTGGAAATAAATGTTTGAATGAATGTAAAAATTTTACTTTAGAGTAAGGCAGTTAGAAACTACATTTTGAATACGAAATTTTACAACTGGCAAAATTTAATTCGGTAAAAAAAAATGTTTTGCGTGAACATGAAAAATTTTAAAATCTAAACACCTATTTTAACATTCTTGGGAAATTTTATTTGTTAGAATTTGGAACAGATTGACTATACAGGAAGCTTCCTACATGTCTCAAGAACTCATTAGCAGTTAGCTGAATCTGTTTTAGATAATTTTTTTGAACAATTTAAGTAAGATGGGGTAAAGTGGTCATAATATTAGGCTTAACAAATATTGTTCTTCTAATGCCACTTAATCGTTAAGTATAAGACAGATATAAATTAAATAGTAATTTCACTTAATATTTATTGTTTATACAGTAAACAGGGTTAAATTTACGAGTATTAGCCCGGTCAAAATAGACATTCGAGTTCGGAAAAATTCCCATAAAGCTGAAAATTGGTACAAACCTTAAGAACATCATTATAAGTGAAATGTCAAAAGTCCTCATCGATCCGAGTGGAGCTAAAAGTTTTATGCAAGGTCAAAGGTCAAAATTAACAAAAAAAACTTAAAAAATCGGAAAAATTCACATAGAGCTGAAAATTGGCAGAGACACAAAATACACAATTATAAATGAAATATAAAAAATCCCCATCGATCCCACTTAATATAAACATTTTATGCACGGTCAAAGGTCAAAAAATGTTTTTTTTTTATTTTGCAATTATTTCAAAACATAACTGTTATTATAAAAAGCGCATTATTAATTTGTAGATTATACAATATGTTGAAAAGACGTTTTTATATGAAGTTCAACTCTTTCTGGTTCAAATTATGTGAAAATGGTGAAACAAGTACAACATTATCCCTTATTTAACGGATATAAGATGCCTCTCAGTACCTATTATCCCTAATCAGATTCTTCAGGTGCAGCAGCAACAATTTCTCTAGCCTTTGCATACAAAGGTTGATTAAAAGTAACAGGTAATGCTTTGTATTCTCCAAAGCACAAAGTAAAGTAGTGTATATACTGTTGTAGTCATTTGCAGGTTGGTGAATAAATGGTAAGAACAAAATTCTAGACATTGAAAAATCCATATTATTCTTTGTTAAACCGTCAATATAACCGTTCCAACCTGATAGCGATAAATTATTCCATTTCCCATACAACCATAACAAATCTATTTTCCGGAGTAAGAAAGAAGTTGTATCACTTTCATAAGCAAAATTCTGAGCAGTTATTTTACTATATCCTACTACACCATTATTGTGGTACTCTTGTGTTGGAATATGAGTTTTTTCTGCAAAATCTTTCGCTGAAATAATTTGTTTCATTCGCGATAAAGGATCTTCTGCTAAAACTGAACTTCTAGGAGTAATAATTTGGATTATGCCCATTATGTGTAGAGTGTTATGGCCATCTAAAGTGCGTACGTTAATACCAGCATTGTCTGCTGCGTATTGAATAAAAGTCCCGGTTTCTGGTGATACAAGATGTGTCTGATGGTTAAAAACTGTAGCCGCCTTATACGCCATAGTATCATAATACGAAGCACTTAAACCAAAAGACGAGAAAATTTGTATCAAACGTTTAGATTCAAATCGTCGATGAAAAAAAACTGAGAGACCCAATTGTAATATCGAGATGAAAGATCTAGGACGAACAGCTGCCATAATACAGTGGCTGACACTAGTACATATTAATTTCAAATGTTCCAATTTAGATCGTTTTCTTTTTAAGATAATTTGCTCCAAAAAATAAGTCAATGACTCCGGAATGTCACTATTAATATTTTCAAACATTTGACATGGCGGGGGATAATTGTTAGTGTCGCACACGACAGATTGGATATCTTCTTGAATAATTTCTGCCGCAGTCTTTAGTACCCTAAATCTTTCCTCTTTTGCTGTTTTTTTTATTTTCGTACCAAGCTTTGTTCAGTATATCGTGCTGAGTGTAAACAAATCATTGCTAAACTTCCACGTTTCTCGGTTATAATCATTCTATTGCCATACCTTAACTTTAATCTGTTTTTGATTGTTTTATCATCTGGGATTTCAGTTTTACAAATATTTTTTAGTTCTTACAGTGAAAACTGACAATCATCATTATTTTCAATATAATCAAATATTTCTGTCATCGCTATAGTAACAGCGGGATTTTCAGGACGACCTGCTTTAAGACCTACAGAACGCTTTAGAAATGAAGTGCACTGTCAAAAATGAAACGCTCAATTTTAACGATTCGGCAATCCTCGAGCACTATTTCGTTATTTTCGACGATCTTTTTGTCACTGAATCACGTGATATTTGGCAAAACCAGAAATCTCAAATTTTTCACGAAATTATTTCGTCCCGATTTCGTCACATTGCAGTGCATTCTGGGAGTTTTCGTTTCAATCTTGTACTTGCTCGTTAAATTATCTTACTTCAATTATTCTAAAGGATTCATAAAAAAAGGTTAGTATTTATTGAAATTTGTATGTGCAATGTGCCTTCTTTTATGTATTGTTACATTTTTGTTTAGTGTTGTGTTTATAGTTGTATTTAAAACACATTAAAATTGAAAACGAACGGTTCGATTAGGTTTAGAATTCTGTGTGTGTTAACTTTGAGTCACCTCCACGTTAGGCTTAGCTAGTGTTGTTTTTTTTTTTTAATTTGTAAAAGAAAATGTTGGTTCGTTGACATTTGTTTTCAAAAGCGTACTTTCTTTATTTCGTTAAAAAAAATTACAAACATGACTAAAAAGTTTGTACGAATTTAAACTTACAGAAAAAAAAACCCTCCACCGTAACTTAACTAACACTGATGATAAATACAGCGCTTTTATAAAAGGTATAGAACTTTGAAGTTTTTAATTTCAACATGGAATATATTACATGGTTATGAGTTTTCATTCTTCTCCATGAATTTTACAAAAATAATTCTGTTAAACGAAGTGTATTTTTTTGTTTAATAGTTCAAATTTGTTTCATTCTGCATTTTTATTTTCTTAAACAAATACTATATACCGATCCCCCAATATGCTTACCAGCTTACCCCACGTTGTTTATATAATCTCTTTCCCTGCGGCAGATGTTTCTAGAAATAAGTGCTTATGTTCATTATTTGTGCAGCCTTTTTTTTTTTACTTGCATAAAACATGAAGTAATATCAATTTGATAAAATCATTTTAAGATAGAAAAAATATTAATTTCCATAAAGAACTCTATCTTTGTGCTTGATATTTCAGCAGAATATTTTCAATATTTTTTCAATTTTTCCGCAAATTAAAATAAATTATTGAAGTGAAGTTTTAATGTTTAACCTCGATTTAAAAAGAAAAGATAGTATAGCATGTTTGAAAATTGTAATAACAATAATAAGCATTTTTTTGTTGTTTATTTTCCCACTTCATGCACTAAATTTATAAGTTTTTCTATGTCAATTTGTGTTACATGATTTGTCATAATTATGAATTTTTCCATTATACATAGTTTCTACAGCTAAAATAAATGCAGCATTAATTTTATTGCCATATTTGCCGCCTCAAGATATTGACAACAAAAAATGAGAAATCCCGGTCTACATTAAATCAGACTAAGAAGCATTTTATAGATGAACTTCCAATAAATCTAAATCTTTTAGTTGGAGTTGTGATTTTGCTGGATATAAAGTAAAATGTCTGAAAATTTAACCGAACTTCAATTGAAAAATTGAAAGGATAATGAAAATATATGAAAAATTAAAAGGATAATGAAAGTATATGAAAAATTAAAAGGATAATGAAAATATATGATAAGCTTTATGTATGTAACAAGCTTTGCTCACCACCTTAGTCCCTATTTTCATTATATACCTTTGAAAAAAAATCCATTGATATCAGTTAATTAGTTCTCAAGACACAAACAATTAAGAAAATGCACTTTTTTTATTGCGTTTCCCCTATCTTTGGCAGCTCTTCTCCCTTGGCGTTTTTTTATTTACTGCGTGAAAATTGCATATTTTAAAAATCAAATATGCTTAGTTAAAAGATGATACTCCCTTCGTCTCCGTCCCAAACTAGTAAGTAGAGCTACGTTTGAATATTTTTGTACTAGTGATTGATTCTGATGATTTTATGATTTTGTTCGAATATTTTTTAAAAATTTCAAGATACTATACTATCAATTAACAACTTTACTTGGCAAGCATTCCCTCTTAAAATCATTACCAGCTGAGTTAAAAAAATCCTAAGTACACACGCCCTTAAGCTACGTCCCATTTTGTAAGTACTCTACCCCCAGTATTGCAGAAAAATCAGTTTTTTTTTTCTACTAAATCCCTATCCATCAGCTAGAAGGTAGCTTTATGTAATTACTAGTTAGTTTATGAAATGGAGCGTGGCTTCGAGTGTTGGAGCCCTGGGTTTTTTGACTTTAATTTGGTAGTGGTTTAAGGAGGTAAAGCTCGGTAGGTAAATGTTGTTTATTGATAACATAGCACAATAAAATCTCTGAAAAAAAGTGCAAATAAAATCATAATCACCAGTTTCAGTACTGCTTAATTCATAACTACTTTATTGGAACTAATTTGGGTAGGGGGGGGGAGTACTTCAGAAAACATTCGTAAAGAAAACGAAACACGAAAATCTAAAAAAAACAGGTGTATTTTGGCTATTGGTTAAAATAAAAAATAAATTTTAAAAAAAATCACACATCAACAATTTTTGCATTTTTGATTTTTTTATAGCTCAAAAAAATGAAAATTTACGACTTGATGTGCAAAAGAATTAACTCGTTTAATGGCCAAATAATGCTGATTCTCGATAAATTGAAGAAACTCTAATTCTAGAATATTATTCAGAAATTAATTTCAGAAACTGAGTCTAGCTGCCTAAATAAAAATTTTGTTCATCCGCTGTAAAAATAACTCATTCTTGCAATCTGCTTGATAAAAAGCTGTCAGCATCGAAATAATCATATAATTTGAAAAATATAAAAATTAAATCAGATGCTTTTAAAAGTCACAAGCGAATCGTAGCTTTTTAACTTAAGAAAAAACCCCTTAGATTTTGAAAGAAATCGTGAAAACATGTTTTATTTCAGAAATAAATTGCTGAATTTAATCGTAAAACTTTCCTCGGAATAGAAAAAAGATCCATGTGCATGAGAGCATACACCCATGGACTTAACCTTTTCTTATTATGTATATATTCTCTTTTTAAAACTTTTTTAGGATGGATCCAACATCACGGAGATAATCGGAACAAGGACAGACGAAGACTTTTTCATAATTATAACAATATTCTAAATGTTCGTATATTATACTGTTACAAATCCTGTAAAAAGTAATTATTGTAGTAACGTAACCTGTAAATAGTTTCCCGTAATGAATATACAACCCCTTTTCATTCGGCTAAAGTATACAACCCCCTATTCTTTTTTTTTTCTTATTTCATTCACTGATTTTATCAATGAAAGTGTAATTGCAGAACGTTGTAGCATTTTCTGGAATCTTTGAGAGCTCTCTTTTCGGTGTGTATATAAACCGTTATGCTGGATAAAGAGAGAGTTTCGATTGAGATTTCGAACTGAGAGCGTATTTGCTATGTTTATAGCGAGGCATTTCGCTGTGTTGTTTTCGTATTTGGAAGTAAATACGTGTGTAAACGTTGAGTTTACGGTGTTGTGTGATAATTGCTTAATTTCTGATGAATAATTTAGCAGTTGTTGACGATCTCTCCTGTACATAGTGTAAATAAAGCTCCTGTGTTTTTATCAAGAACTGTGTCTTCATTTCAAGAAAGTGGAAGTCGCGCCGAATCCGTTACAATTGGCGCCCAACGTGGGGCTACTTCAGGACTTTCTTGCAGTAAGTGTGACTTTGGATATTTTTTCATAAAGACTTTTTTTGAATTAGGACTTTATTTTTATGGTGATTACTCGTGCAATGGATGAACAATTAAAACAACTTCTTGACGCAATCACCTCTGTGAAGAGTGATATGGCGGCTAATCAAGAACAATTAAAAAGTGACTTGACTGCAAGTTTGGCAGCTAATCGAGAACAATTAAAAAATGATATGGCGGCTAATCAAAACCAATTGAAAAGTGATTTAACGGTGCTGAAAAATGACCTAGTTTCTAACCAAGAGGAAATTAAAAACGATCTTACTTCGGTAAAGACTGTGATGGAAAATACATTTAATGAGATAGAGCATCGAGTTGATGCTATTGAAGGAAAGTTTGAGGCAGTTGAAGGCCGATTCATCGCAGTGGAAAATAAAATCGAAGAGAAATTTGAAGAAAAATTAAGTACCGTTGAAGGACGATGCAATGCTGTAGAAAATAAACTGGAAGAAGAAGATAGAAAATTTCATCAACTTAAAGAAGACATCTTTAAAGACCTGGAAAGGAGATTGGCGACCGCGGAAAGGAGCTCTGTACAGTTTGGCGCTCCCACATCGGTTGCTCGACCGTCCATTAAACTTGCCACATTTGATGGGAAAACTTCGTGGCAGGTTTACAAAACTCAGTTCATGATAGTGGCGGAAGCGAACGGATGGGACTCTGCTGCCAAGGCCTGCCATCTTGCAGCATCCCTGAGAGGTGACGCAGCGGACATTCTTCAGACCCTTCCGGACGGCCAGCGCCTGGATTTCGCCGCCCTCACATCTGCGTTGGAGCTTCGCTTCGGTGAGAAGTGCCAGAAAGATTTCAGCCGACTCCAGATGAAGTCCCGTTTCCAGAAAACCGGGGAAACCCTGCAAGAGCTTGCGGCGGACATCGAGAGACTGTCTCATCTTGCTTTTTGCGACTGCCCTGCGGATGTTCGAGACAACCTGGCACTCAACTACTACATCGACGGGGTTCGAGATCCAGAAATCCAGAAAGCTCTACGGATGGCGGATGTCAAAGACCTGAATTCTGCTGTTGTGTATGCGATGAGATGCGAGGCCGCTCAAGAAGCAACCCGTGTGGATCGCCATCTAATCCGGACTCAGGAAGCTGATGAGTCTGATTCCAGGTCGTCCCACCTCGCTGAACTTGAGAGACAACTCGGTGACTTGACAAGACATCTGAGCAGCGTAACAGCCCAAAAGAAACAAGAGCAGAAGTGCTGGAAATGCGGTAGTGAAGGACACCTGCGAAGGAGTTGTCCGGCTCGCCAAGCTACGCGAGGGAAGGAAATCACCACCACCAGAGCTCTGCAGATTTCCTCTTCTAGTAGTGGCAGTGATGGACTTTTCATTTACGCACATGTAAATGGGAACCCCTGCAGACTGATTGTCGACACTGGAGCCAATGTGACAATCATTAGGACAGATGTGGCTCGTGAATTTGGATTGAAACTGCTGTGGACATCGCCACGCGTAAGTCTCCAGACTGTGACAGGTGATAAGATCGAGATTGACGGTAAAGTGGACTTGGAAATAGTGCTTGGGAATGCCACCTACCATCATACGGCATTCGTCGCTAATATCACGGACCCCTTCATTCTCGGATTGTACTTTTTGAAGAAATATGACTTCACTCTCGACTTCAAGACTAATGAGCTGCACTCGATGAGAGAAGACATAGCCGTTTTCCCTGCAGAAAGTGATGTAAAATCCGCTCATCAAATAATAGCCCAAACAGATTTATCGATTCCCTCAAGGTCAGAATCATTAATACCTGGCTCCCTTGAAGAAAGCAATAGTTTTCGATTTGGACTCATTGAATACCCTAACCTAAGCAATAACCTAAAAGGAGTGCTGGTAGCATCTACGCTTGTGGACCTTTCTAAGGATGTAATTCCTGTAACAGTCGCCAACGTGAGTGAAAGGCCAAGGAATATTCGGAAAAGTGAAGTGTTAGCAACTTGTACTCCAGTAAACTGCATCATTAGAAGAATCAATTCCCCCGAAACTGTGTCTTCTGAGTCCTTGACATCGAAGTTAATTGGGAGTGCGCCATTATCGAAAGATCAAAGAACTGCTGCGGAACAATTGGTGGACGACTTCAAGCATCTGTTTTCATCTACATCGGAGGATGTGGGCAGGACGAATTTAACGCAGCATAGGATCTACACTGGAGAACACCCCCCTATTAAACAGCATCCAAGACGACTACCGTTCGCCAAGAAGGAAGAGGTTGAGACCCTCCTGAAAGAGATGAAGGAGAATGATGTAATCGAACCATCATCCAGTCCTTGGGCCTCTCCCATCGTCTTGGTCCGAAAGAAAGATGGCTCCACCAGATTTTGTGTCGATTACCGGCGGCTGAATGAAATCGCCAAGAAAGACAGTTACCCTCTTCCACGGATAGACGACACCTTGGACACTCTGTCCGGACACAAGTGGTTTTCGACCCTGGACTTGAAGAGCGGCTACTGGCAGGTTGAGATACACCCTGATGACCGAGAGAAGACAGCGTTTACAACTGGACAAGGCTTATGGCAGTTTAAAGTGATGCCCTTCGGCCTCTGCAATGCACCAGCTACGTTCGAGCGTCTTATGGAGACAGTTTTAAGAGGACTTTCCTACGAATCCTGTCTGGTCTACTTAGACGATATCATCATCGTGGGACGCAGTTTCGAAGAACATCTGGCAAATCTTAGGAAAGTGCTGCAAAAGCTTAAGGAAGCCAATCTGAAGTTAAGCCCGTCCAAATGTAATTTGTTCCGCCGGGAAGTGAACTACCTTGGTCACATCTCTTCTGAAGGTGTACAAACCGATCCAGAAAAGGTATCTGCGGTCAAGAGTTGGAGTCGTCCCGAAAACATCCATCAGCTGCGAAGTTTCCTGGGGCTCTGCACGTACTACAGGAAGTTTGTAAAGGGTTTTTCCAACATTGCACGACCTTTGCATAAGCTGACGGAGAGCAAGCAAAAGTTTGAATGGTCCAAAGAATGCGAAGATGCATTTCTACGACTGAAGGAGGCTTTAACATCAACGCCTATCCTCGCCTATCCTCAGCCTGAAAAATCCTTCATCCTGGACACTGATGCGAGCAACGAGGGCATCGGAGCTGTTTTATCCCAAGAAATTGACGGAAATGAACATGTCATCGCTTACTGGAGCAAATGCTTATCAAAGTCGGAGCGAAATTACTGCGTCACCAGAACGGAGTTACTGGCCATAGTGAAAGCTGTAGAACACTTAAATCATTACCTCTACGGCCGAAAATTTCTGCTTCGGACAGATCATGCCTCATTAACTTGGCTTTTGAACTTCAAAAATCCGGAAGGCCAGATAGCCAGATGGATACAGCGGCTCCAGGAATATGACATGGAGATCAAGCATCGAAAAGGGTTATCTCACGGTAATGCTGACGCTTTATCAAGAAGACCCTGTCCTGAGACCTGCCACTATTGTTCCCGAATCGAGAAACAGTATGGAACGACTAGCCCTACCGCCTATCAGGTGACAGTGACTCCAACATCTTCAGAACCTGATCCATGGAGTGACGACCAAGTTCGAAAAGATCAACTTGAAGACCCCGACATAAAACCAATTTTGGAGTTCATGGAGAGTGACAGTCGGCGACCTAGCTGGCAGGACATTTCCATCTTTAGTCCTGCAACAAAAAGATACTGGGCTTTATGGAATTCACTCCATTTACGGAACGGCGTACTGTACCGAAAATGGGAATCTGATGACGGCAAAACGTCTAGGTGGCAGTTACTACTTCCCCGATCAAGGATTTCAGATGTTCTGAAAGAAATACATTGTAGTGCGACTGGAGGACATTTTGGTGTCTTGAAAACCCTCAATAAAGTTCGGGAGCGCTTCTTCTGGAGCAAGGCGAAGGATGACGTGGAGAAGTGGTGCCATTCTTGTGACGCCTGTTCTGCTCGTAAAGGACCGAAGAAAAGAAGCAGAGGGAAGCTACATCTGTACAACGTTGGAACTCCTTTCGAACGAATTGGGATCGACATCCTGGGTCCTCTACCAAGAACTGCTGATGGGAACAAATACATTCTTGTTTCCATCGACTACTTCACCAAATGGCTCGAAGCGTATCCCATTCCAGATCAAGAAGCTACCACCGTAGCAGAGACTCTAGTCCAACATTGGATCTCGAGATACGGAACTCCTTTGCAGATTCATTACGATCAAGGGAGGAATTTCATCTCTGCTGTGTTTAAGGGCCTATGTTAAATTCTCGGAATTGATAAAACTAGGACAACACCACTACACCCACAATCGGACGGCATGGTGGAGAGATTTAACCGCACAATCCTGAACAATCTCTCGCTTATGGTATCCAGAAATCAACAGGATTGGGACAAGAAGCTACCTTTGTTCCTGCTGGCCTACCGCAGTGCTGTCCACGAGACTACCGGATATGCCCCATCTCAGATGCTCTTCGGACGAGAGCTTCGGCTACCTTGTGATCTCGTCTTCGGTCGTCCTCCGGATGCGCCTTCATCGCCTGAGGAGTACATCCAGGATCTCCAGGCCCGGTTGGAAGACGTTCATAACTTCGCACGAGAGCGAATCAACATCGCGGCGGAGAAGATGAAGACCCGATACGACACAAGGTCTACTGGACATGAATTCAACGAAGGCGACAAGGTTTGGTTATGGAATCCCATCCGACGCAAAGGTCTGTCACCCAAATTGCAGTCGCATTGGGATGGACCCTACAAAGTCCTTAACCGACTAAATGACGTCGTAGTGAGGATCCAAAAATCACCTAATGCAAAACCTAGGGTTGTACATTATGATCGGTTAGCCCCATACTATGGCCATAGTTCATGAGTATTACGTAAGCAACCATGGTTGATAACATAAAAGTTGTAGATAATTTTTTTTGCTTTTAATGTTTAGTAATATTTCTTGTTATTATTGTGTTTCCTATGCATTATTGGTTATTATTTAATGTGTGTATTTGTGAACATGTGATAGAAGTTTGGCACCCTTTCTGGGGATTGTACTGCCCGGGACGTGCAGTCCTTAGGAAGGGGGCAATGTTACAAATCCTGTAAAAAGTAATTATTGTAGTAACGTAACCTGTAAATAGTTTCCTGTAATGAATATACAACCCCTTTTCATTCGGCTAAAGTATACAACCCCCTATTTTTTTTTTCTTATTTCATTCACTGATTTTATCAATGAAAGTGTAGTTGTAGAACGTTGTAGCATTTTCTGGAATCTTTGAGAGCTCTCTTTTCGGTGTGTATATAAACCGTTATGCTGGATAAAGAGAGAGTTTCGATTGAGATTTCGAACTGAGAGCGTATTTGCTCTGTTTATAGCGAGGCATTTCGCTGTGTTGTTTTCGTATTTGGAAGTAAATACTTGTGTAAACGTTGAGTTTACGGTGTTGTGTGATAATTGCTTAATTTCTGATGAATAATTTAGCAGTTGTTGACGATCTCTCCTGTACATAGTGTAAATAAAGCTCCTGTGTTTTTATCAAGAACTGTGTCTTCATTTCAAGAAAGTGGAAGTCGCGCCGAATCCGTTACAATACATTGATTTCGTGTTACACGTGTTTGGAAATAAAAATAGAAACTTAGGGGTAAAAAGCAACGGTATATTTTTATAATTATTTAACAAACATTACACTAAATTAATTTTACCAAAAGGTTTATTTCACATCTGCATTTTTTTAAGATTTATATATTCAAATACCTTTTGCAATTTTGGTAGAGAATTGTTTTCAAAGTATGAAGTATGAAATGCATGCAATAATAAAGTTCCTGTGTTAAACATAAATTTGGCCAAATAAACATTCTACATACAAGCAAAATTAGTAAAACAAATAATTAATTGGAAAAAGAAAAAGGTAAGCTTTTTCTTAAGATTATCTAATTTTATTTTCTGTATCTAATTTTAGAACAAATATATACTAACTTAAAGTTGTCCATTTTATTGTACTTTTTTTTTTTTAAATTTGGTATAAATTGGATAAAAATCTTTTTTTTTTTCTGGAATTTTTTCATGCGATGCAATGAAGAAGAAACTTCTCAGCAATTTTCTCCCGAGCATATATCAATCTAACTGTGCATAAAAGTGGCACATGATTTATTTTTCCAGTACCCAATGTGTGCTGAGGAAGTAGCACTTTTATATTCCCAGTAGGGGCAGAGCGATGTAGGAATTTCTACATCGTGATGCATCGCCATCCTTACATCGCGATGTAGCGATGTATTTCAAACAGTTTGAAATATTCTTTTCGCTTTAGGGGCATCCCCCTCCGCAATTAGGGGAGTTTTCCTTACAAAAATCCAGGCTTTTGTCAGATCTTCTTCTAATTTGGCACATAGGTTCTTTAATCACATGGAATATACCCCATGATGGACCCCATGGGATATATGCCCCATATGAATACTACCCCATGGGAAACTATCCTATGTGGATTTCCAGCATCAAAGGATATCTGGGCCGAATCAGGGAAAGATCCGACGAAAAATGAATTTTTTTCAAGGAAAACCCCCATCGGGGTTGCCCACCCCCCACCCATACATTGACGAAAGCTAACCTCCGTGAATTCCTGAGCATCAAAGAACCTCTATGGCAAATTTAGAAAAGATCAGACAAAAACTTTTTTTATATATAAGGAGAACTTCCAATGCGGGGTTGCTCCCCCCCCCCCATCATGGATGGTTGAAAACTACCATGTGTGAATTCCCGAGCATCAGAGGACCTCTGTTCCAAATTTGGAAAAGATATGATAAAAACTGGTTTTTTTTTTATAAAAACCCCTCCCGTATGGGGATTGCCCCCCATAGCGAAAAGAAAACCACCCTATGAGAATTCCTGAGCATCAAATAACAAACCTCTGGCAAATTCGGAAAGATCCAACAAAAACTGGATTTCTTGTAGGAAAACTACCATAGGGGTTAACCCCCCCCCCCCATAGAAGGCCGAAAACTACCCTGCGTGAATCTCCGTGCATCAAAGAGCCTATGTGTCAAATTTTGGAAAGATCGGACAAAAACTTTTTTTAATACGGAGAACCCCCAATGCGGGGTTGTCTGTCCCCCCCCGTCCCCCACATAGAGGGACATAAACGACCTTGTGTGAATTCCCGAGCCTCCAATAACGAACCTCTGTGCCAAATTTGGAAAATATCCGACAAAAATTAGATTTTTTGAAGGAAAACCCCATTATGGGGGGTTTAATTAGATACCATGGGGAGTTTAATCTGCAATCATTTGTTTTACCTTTTTTAAGAAATTGTTTGTTTGCAATTTTACATAAATAAAAATTTGGTTGACATATTTTATGAGCCTCATTTTTTAACAATTGTCTTTTTTTATGGGAGGGGGGGCTGCAGGCCCGTTGTTTCAATTTTTTCCCAAATATGACAAAGAGTCTGTACTCAATAAAAATTTTACAGAAAACGAACTAAAACAACGACCAGTCATGTGTAAAAACATGAATGTTCAAAAATAAAGACGGGAGGGGGGGGGGTCAATTGACCCCCTCACCCCGTAAATGACGGGATTGTGAAAGTGACTATACGCAATAAAGTGGGAAACTACGGTGGTAAGATTCTGAAGTTAGAATTTGATCACACGCACACAAATCTTATAAAATACAGTCAAACCTCGTTATAACGAACTTAAAGGGACCATTAAAATCGAATATTATAAAACGTGGTTCGCTTTATCCAATAAACAATAAGACAAGGATTGCAAAAAAGTTCATTTCAGCAGTTATTTGTTTTAAGCGTGTTCGAATTAACGAGGTTCGACTGTATTCTCAAATATAAAAAAAAATAATGTGCTCAAAGAAAAAAAAAAGGAAATAAATTTTCTTAAAAATTTACGAAATTAACGTCCTCATATATGACGAAATTAATTTGACGAAACTAATGCTCTCAAAACTACGAAAATGATTGTTAATTTGACCAAACTAGAATGAAGAAATATTTCATTACATTTGACGAAATTCGCATCCTCAAACCACTAACAAAAGCAGTTTCTTCAATTTGACGAAATGTTCGCTCGGAGCCCTGGAAGTGGTTTCGTCAAAAACGAAGAAAATTTCGTCAAATTTGAAAGTCCATTATTGAGAGTGTGTAGCAATTAGAATGGTACTCCGCTTCAGCAGCAACTAAATCGTATTCATATTGTATGCGTGCAATAACAATTTTTGCTACGTCATCTGGACGATTATGTGCAATCTTTAGAATATTATCTTTAAAGGAAAGAGTAGCAACTTTACAAATTCTACGCCGTATATTCTGCTGTTTTTTCTTTTCATTCTCTTCATTTGCTTCATCACCACAAAATAAGCAACAGTTTTTAAAACAAAATGTTGTCTCACCTGATAGGACTCTAGTAAGAGGTGGACTACTCAGAGATGTACTGGCCTCTGTCTCTTGTTGTCTTTTAGCTGCCGCAATGCCCACTTTCGGGTGTACATTTTGCGACACTACATGAACTGATCCACCGACTGTTTGTCTTTCAAGTATTCAATAAACCCATCGTTCCTTGCACTACTTGAATCAATTATAGATTTTAGTCCGCGTTCAACAGTAACAATTTCACCGTCAGTCAAAGATTTATTGCAAATGAAGCAATCTTGCGGCATCTTTGAAGAATTATTTGTTAAGGGTACGTATTCATATCAAAAATAGTATCAATAAACCCGACTTTTCACAACAAAGAATCATTCCCTGTTAATAGGAGCACTTGTGCGACTGACTTTGCTCATACAAAGGAATCTAAGCGCATCCACTCTCCCCTGAATGTAATTTGATCTTTTCAATTTGAAGGGGGGGGGGTGAATCGTAAGAAGGGATAGGCATAGCGGTCAAGTGTAGTTTCTCGAGGTCACTCGAAAGAAAGAAAAGGAGCTTCAGTACTATTTCCAAGTTTCAAAAACTGCAATACCTTATGAATGTTATCATTTATTGCGGGTGGGGGGGGGGCACAAATATTGGGCTTTTTTAACACCTAGGCAGATCCAGTTTCTGGTTTTGGAAGTACTCGTTATCAGAAAGGGATCAAAGTAATTTTAGGGCACAAATAGGGGGTTTAAGGTCAACGAAATATGTCATCAAAATGCAGCTTTAATTTTGTCGCTTACGGGGGGGAGGGCTGGGGGGTAAGACCACCAAGGCACAGCCTCTAAATCTCCGCTTGTATGTACATAAATGCATAGTTTTCGAACTTTGTATCCTCTATTTTAAGGCACTTACCGCTTAAGAGATATTTGTGAAAAATTGATTTTCTGAGCTTCGACCTTGAATAAAATGTTTAGCTCCACTGGGATTCGTTGGGAACGTTTGAAATTTCGTTTATAATGATGTCTCTAATTATTTCTATGGTAATTTCATAGTCAAAGATCAATATTTAGACAAAAATTGGGAATTTAGGGTGAATTTTTAGAAATTTGAGTCCTTGAACTGCAGTTTTAGACTTTATTTTATCGCTTTAGGGAGAGGGGGGTATGACCCCTTGACCCATCCACTGAATCCCCTCCCGTTTGTGCATAATTATCTATTAATTATTTATTAATTATCTATTAATTTTCAATCTTTGTATCCCCTATTTTTACAATAACACGTACCGTTTAAGAGATAGTTGCGAAAAATCGGTTTTTGACCTTTGACCTTGAATAAAATTTTTAGCTTCACCGGGATCGATGGAGAGTTCTGACGTTTCACTTTAGTGTTGTCCTTAACTATATTTGTGTTAATTTCATAGTCAAAGTACCAAATAGGGGTACGAATAAGGGGTCTAAGGGATTTTTTTTTTTTTTTAATATGTCTCCAATGCCATTTTAACCTATATTTAGTAGCTTTAGGGTGGAAGGTATGACCCCCATGACCCATCCTCGGAATCCCCACTTGTTTGTACACAATTGCATACCTTTCAAACTTTGTAACCTCCATTTTTTCGCTGACAATTATCGTTTAAGAGATATATATGAAAAATTGATTTTTTGACCTTTGAGCTTGCATAAAATTTTTAGCTCCACTCGGATCGATGAGGACTTTTGACATTTCATGTATAATGATGTTCTTAAGGTCTGTACCAATTTTCAGCTTTATGGGAATTTTTCCGAACTTTCACTTTTTTTTTGGTCTATTTTGACCGGTCTAATATTCCATGTGTATGAATTGTAATCACAGTCGTGTGCAAAAGTTTAAGCCCACTCATAGAAAAATCAGATTTAATGGTATTGCAGGTTTATAGGATAATAAACCAAAATCTTTTTAGTCAAACGCCTTGAAAGAGTACTCGAACTGACATTGGTACCTTTTGCAGACAGAGCAACTCTAATTCTACTGCAGGAGGTTGTTGAACATTGAGTGACCATCTTTCTTATCACACGATCATCACGTGCACTAGTTTTTTCTTGGGCTATAGCATTTCTTAAGAGACGTATAATTTCCCAAAATTTTGAATTTATAGATAAATTGATGGATAGCTGTGTTGCTGAAATTTAATTTCAAAATTATTTTACGTTCAGAAAATCCTACTTCACACAGGGTCACTATTTTTGCCTGTTTTTTACAGTTAAGGTTTTTTTTTACTCACTGCAACAATTATACACAACACTGTTTATGAAAAATCTGATAACGATCCACTGATAAACGAGATAGACACGTTTAATTATAGCGGTAAAAAGTGTCTGATGCAATCAATGTATGAGATGACGCAATTATGGGTGTAAATGATGATATCTGTTGAAAAACAGGAAAATGACTACTGGTCTTAAACTTTTGCACGCGAATGTAGTATTCAAATAAGAGAGTGGTTTGTTTTTTCCCCAGAACGGTACAAACAAGATCTTCTCATTAAATAATACTACAGACATGAGAAAATAACATTTATTAAAATAAAAAGAAACATAATAAGTAAAGCATCTGCTTACATGATTTGTTTCATTTTTGGCTTATTTAATGAAAATAAGAATCTAATATGAATACTATAACAAGGACAAAGAACGGGAGGAAACAACATATAAAAAGTGATAACATGAAAGAGCTTTGAAAATCGAAAGAAAATACTGTACATGAATTGAGCGGAGGATGAAAGAAAAAGAGGATGGCAAAGAGTCGAAGTAACATTTTACGTGCTGTAATGGTATGCTTGATCCAAAGGATATGGTAAATGATCTTCCCAAGCATAAACTGTCACTTCGAGCTCTTTCAAACAGATACGAGCCCGTTCATTGCAGAAGATTCGACGGAACCCTGCGAAATGAAGAGGACAGCTCTTTCCATCCTTATTGCCTGTACATTGCAGCGGCTAATAAATACATGGAACTATGTATATACATAGCACGAAGTAAGTAATAAATATATGACACGAATGGAAGTTAAACAATCAAGGAACTGATTCCCTCCAATGGAATAAGTTGGAGCTTGCGTTCTGCTTGGAATTCCTCAAGAAATACAAAGCAGTTAACAAAATGAGTACAGCAGATTCAAATTTTGTAAAACATGATATGTTCCTCTTTTAGTTTCAATTTTTATAGTTAAATCTTAAATGATATTGCAAGCCGAGATGAATTATAGAACTTAGTCATGCTGTTTAGCAATGAATCTTCGCAACTTTATGAAATATCTAGGATGAATAACTTACACCATCGGAGATATCTATCCACTAAATCTACAATGAAAAAATAGACGACATTTCCAGGATATAATACGAATAATCTGCTCCTAAAAGCAGACTTTTAGGTGTTTCATGAGAAAATGTTCGTCCGAGTTGAAATGAATGCAAACTTCCTTGGTTGAGATGGACTCAATTTTTCATGTTTTCAGTGGCAGGAGATGTTTCTTTCTTTCCATTTTTCTCCACTTTTTCCTCTTTCTCCTCTTTTTCGGTCACAGCGACGGGACACTTGTAATAAATGGCAGCACATTCTCTCTGCTGAAGACCATTTCGAGCAGCTTTTAGGAAATCTTTGAGAACAGACTTGGTGTTGGAAGAAAAGTGGGATTTTTCCAAACGAGCTTCGACCCTGTTCAGTGAAAAATGAAAACGTTAGAAGTTATAGAAAAAGTTTACAAAACACTTTTAGCAAAGGGGCTATCTATAAATGATGTCACACCCTTTTTCAACAAACTAAACACCCTAGCTCTCTGTGTCACACTTCGCCTTACACCATTCCCTCATTCTGTCGCAGGTCACGCTACATTATATAAGCATTTTGTTACATACAAGGGCTTTTACTTCAACCAAAATGTGTGATGTCACGCTTTTTAATACCCCCTTCCTCCTCATCACAAACTGTTATAATTTCATGGACCTCCCCCCCCTCCCCTCCAAGCATGACATCATTTCTGGACGTCCCATAAACTTTGTTTGAAAAAATAAACGCATTTCATAAGGAACTATAAAGTTGTTTTCAGCGCAAATGCAAGTGATTCTTAGTTTCTTATCAAACGGTTCAAAACTTCAAATGTGCGTCTGTAAATGAAAATCTACAATAATAAGTGTTTCAGTTTCGTTCCCAATTCTCAGGGATAATCGTTTTTTTTTTTAACATTCTCCATTAAATTTTCTGGTGCGATTAAGAAAGTAAAACTGCTAAACAGTTATTCTATGGACGTCATTTCCTATCTTTATCTCCGGATATTTTTCTCTATCTTCAAATAAATTGGTCTCTTTCGAGCTCGTTTTAGATAGCTCTTTGTGTGTGTTTTTGTGTGTGCTTTTTTTTGTGTATGCGTTGAAATTTTTATTTATTGCTAGTTGTTATTTCTCTTTGAGAAACAATTTCTTTCCCATATTAATATCATCTTCAACGACTCCCTTTTGATCAGGATTGGTTTGTGGTAGCTTTTTGCTAATCCTTTAGTTTGAAATATATGATGAACTGAAATTGATCCAATTATAGTTTATAAATTTTTTTCAAATATCTGAAATCTTTTTCCAGTTCACTATGCTTTTCCTCCATGTAAATTGTAGGTATTTAATTGCTAAATATTATATTGACAGCTATAAAGCTAAATAGGGAGAAGGATGACAAACAAATACCAGTGATATCAAATTACCTTTTATTATGCTAACAGAAAAGCTTTGTCTCGGAAATTCAGTGCAGTAGAGACAAAAATTTTAAAAATAGATGTATTGTTTCGACTAATGCTCGAAATAAATTGTTCATCGAACAAATACATTAGTGATTATACTTGAAATTAAGTTTTACAAAAGGGCGAGTGACCAAGGAAGTGGACGAAGGAAACATGGTGCACTCATCATATGCACGGAAATGCGATTCATCTCACCAACTGATGAAAATATCATTTTTTATTCCTTCCACTTTTTCAATTTATTGATATTCTCTTAATTCTGGCTCCTGTGAAGTCAAATTTTAACATCACAAGATTGATTTTATCCCTGTCTTATCGAAAAAACGAAAGGCCCATTCAAAATAATAATACATGTCTAATAAGTTAAATTAAAAACTCTTTAATTAAAAGCTACTTACTATTTGCAGCTAATATCAAAAATACCGGTATTTTACCTCAGCTAATACCGGTATTACGAAATTGAAAAATAGATCGAAATACCGGTATTCGGTATACCGATATTGCAATCACTATGCACGAATTATCCGTAAACCAGATGATCTGCACTCAAATAATCG
This sequence comes from Uloborus diversus, assembly GCF_026930045.1. Taxonomy (NCBI): domain Eukaryota; kingdom Metazoa; phylum Arthropoda; class Arachnida; order Araneae; family Uloboridae; genus Uloborus; species Uloborus diversus. The sequence continues at coordinate 203,677,119 of NC_072733.1, read as the reverse complement.
TTCGTTCATCTTAACTTGATTTTTGCATGTTTGAAATAATATATACTCAGGAACATTGAAAATAGCGCCCCAAGAAAGAAGAAAGGTACAATCGCGAAATTTCGCATGTAGCAAGAGTAACATCTGATATGCAAATGATCCAAGTTTTGGTGTCAATGCGCATGAACCCTACAGTTTCGGTGCAATCGGGAAAAAGGTGCTATGTAAACCAGTGCACAATTAGTGATTTATAAATGTTACGATTACATCCCGATTGTTGGAGAGCCTTAATGAGTGAAAGATGCCAGGTCGAATAGTTAGAAAGCTTTTCTAACAGTTAAGCGAGTCTGAGAGAGGTTTGATCATCGGCATGAAAATTGCAGGCTGGTCGATGAGCCGTGTTGCTGCTCAGGTGGATCGTTAGGAGTGCTCCGTTAGAAACTGTAGTAGGCGGTGGACACGAGGTAGTACCCACGTGCAAAAAACGGGTCTGGAGCTACCAGTAAGTCAACGAGGAGAGATAATAGAAGGATCGTACGGCAAGCACTCATGGATCCCGCAGTGACTCGGTCCACCATACAAGCAGACGTAGGGGTAGCAGTTGTTCCTCAAACCATTTCTAAACGTCTTGCGTTCGCGTACTCTCTTTTCCACCAAAGCATAGGCAACTCCGTCTACAATGGTGCGGAGCCAGAGCGATGTAGGATGTCACTGACTGGCAAAAAGTGGTGTTCAGTGATGAATCCCGGCTCGTTTTGGGGTCAGATGATAACTGCGAACGGATGTGGAGGTGCCCTGGAGGAAGGTACCATGCAACCCATTTATCGCATTGCACACTGCCCGAACAGCGATCATAAGGGTCTGGGGGGGGGAGACCATAGCCTATGATAGTCGATCCACTCTAGCTGTGGTACGTAGAACCTTAACGGGCCAGCGTTATTTTAATGACATTCTGCAACCACATGTCGGACCGTTCCTAAATGGTCTCACAGGGGCAATTTTCCAGCAAGATAATGCTCTCCCGCATACAGCTAGAGTTGCTCAAGACTTCTTACGTCCTTTTCAGACTCTTCCATGACCAGCTGTTCCCCCGACTTGTCCCGTATAGAGCATGTATAGGATCAGCTGAAACGCCAGACGCCGCCGTACATCTTTGTGCAAGATTTAGAAGTGGCTGTTCAAAATTTGGGTGTCCATCTGCCTGAGGACAACATCAGACGTTTAATTAGCTCTATGCCGGTTCGTGTTACGGCATGTATTGCAGCAAAAGGGGGTCCAATGCGCTATTGAAGTAGCACTGTATTTATCTTGTTTTTTTTGCCTGTATTTGTTTAATTGTCTGGATTTTCGATCATGTGTCTCTCTCACCTGCATTATTATGTATATTAAATTTCACTTCAATCCAATGTTTCCTTCTTGGGGCGCTTTTCAATGTTCCTGAGTGTATAAACAAATATATTATATAATCACGGCGTCAAATTTCAGCAAACCGATACGTAGGCGATGCTGTTGCCTCATTGGTCGCTTACCGACTGAATCGAAAGAAATACCGTTCATTTGAGAATTGATGGAGATATATAATATTCACTGATTATGTTTAGTGGAATTCTAAAACTGTTAACGAGAAGTTGTCTTTTAAAACTGACAATATTCAACAATAAGAAATAAAAACCACATTTTTGTGCTGAAATTAAAAATTATAAAATGATGAAAACCAGTTTCGTAAAACACCAAATTTGCAATATATTGCAATCACTTGTTTCTGGGTTACCGGAAATTCCTTTTACAATACAAGTGAAGCGCGCTTATAGATGAAAGAACCTCCTACAAATCGATGGAATGTTTATGCTGAATGTTCCTTCATCTATAAGCTCACTTCTTTTGCATTGAAAAACAATTTCCTTGTAAACCCAAAATATATGTCTGCAATCTATTGCAAAATTTGCACTTTATTAACGTTGTTTTTATCATTTGCAGTTCAAGAAATGCAGGCTGAATAAACTTTCTACTGTTTCCATAGGTTAATATTTTCCTACTTACTTAGAATGGTTTTGTATGTTTACATACGAGTAATTCACAGAAAAGTAACTTTTCTCAGGAACTTCTTAATGTTGCGAATATCGCAAGATGCTTTAATCCTTTTTGCTTTCGAAATTATAGAAATAAACCCCAAACATTGAATGTACAGCATTTTACGAAAGTGCAGCACCATAACAGAAGCGAAAAACTTGCACTATATTGATTTTAATAAACTCTGGAAACTAACATTATTGTTACTGTAAGATAAATTTCTAATAGAAATGTGTATCATTTTTCTGCATCAGCAGTCATTAGGGTACTCATAGTTTTAAAATTGGGTGCGCCAATGTATTAAGGAGTTCAGGATTTTAGATTACCACCAGAACATCGAGTTCGAAGTACTTCATATTGGGCAAGTTTGAAGAACTAAGCGAAGAAAAGCACGTTTAAGGCTTATGAGGTATTGAATGAGTGTACCTAAAACGTAAAAAGGTTTGCTTGTTTCAAATGAGCGTCCTTATATAAGCTAGTGGAGGTGCCATGTGCTTCCTTTACACACGCTTATGTCATAAGTATCATTCAAAACGTGTATTATGACGAAGTTCTACTCTCTGATTTGGGTCATCAATATTATGTTTGTGAGTAGAATTATGGAATGATGACAGGATTTTATATTTCACATCTCGTGGAGATCATTAAATTGTGTCGTTCATTGTTTACATTAATTTATTTTGAACTTGAATTTTTTAGTTAATGATTTAAATTTAGCTTTAAGCTGCGTGTTGGTTGCCCGACTGCTACGTAACCTTTGGAGAAATGTGCTATACTCTTCGTAAAATTTCAATATTCATAAAAATTGGATAGAGTCTCGTCCACTTAACAATTTACTCACCCAAATGCTTGAATCAATTTCTCTGTGAGAGATCCAAAGCTGGGATTGAGACTCTTGCGGTGCAATTCGCAGACGAAGCGTCTCTGGCAATCCGGGACGCTGAGATCATAGTGATCTACCACCTGCTCCAGTTTGGCCAAGGCGCTCATCAGGCTGGAGAAACGACTACTTCCCTTCTCGTGCTCTGTTGAACGCTTGCGGAGGAAAAGAGCGTCTGCACCTGCACCTGCCGTAGCCCCTGCTGCACCTGCACCAGCGGCGTTAGCTATCAAGTTGGAGAGAGGACGTCCAGCAAATGGTCTCAGTCCAAGAGGGCGTAAGCCACCACCACCACCACCAGCTGCTGCTGCTATGCCACCTGTTGGCCTCAATCCTCCGAGTCCTGCACCAGCACCGAAGGGTCCTAGAATTCCGAGAGCTCCCATGCTGCCGAGACCGGCACCACCACCGGAAGCTTGGGCGTTTGAGGCTGCCCCAGTCACAATCAGTTGCCTCAGAAGCAATAGTGGTAGCAGAGGGATCCCCATCATACCCAACACTCGCATGAAAGGTCTAAACGGCCCAAGGCTCAGAAAACGACGTCCAGAAACTTCTGTATTGGACTTGGTTGTGGTCTCTGAAGAAGCGTCCACTAGGAAGCTCAGCCATAACATGGCCCCCACCACTACAAGTAGCATAGGCACAGATATAAACCGCATCTTGTTTTTGGAATCTGCAAGGAGAAAAAGGTTATATGCATCTTATTAAAAATGAAAACAAATACTTCAGTCCCATAAGAATTCCAGATAACCAAGGATGTGCTCTACCAGCTCAACATAGGAATCATGAACTCGTGAGGTGTGTGAAGCGACTGAACTACTTGGATAGGATTGAACTGATGTCGCCAATTGGTTGAGCAGGAGGAAAGGTCGTTCCGAACTTGAGCACGCACGCATAGACAGAGATCTGAATCACGAACGAGGAACAGTCTGGGCGTTGTAATACATGAATCTCAGTTTGTACGTTGTCATTCGTGAAAGGGATGAGCGTCCACCAAACATTTTCCAAGATTCGGGCAAAAAGAATACATGTTCTAGTCTAATTTGACAACTGTTTCTCGCTGCATGCACCATGAATAACTCACACCGCTCCGTAGGCCACGGATTCAGCAATCATGCAAGTGTCAGATTCAATAGCACAGTCTGAATCCCCTGTATTCAGATTTGACTAGAGCATGTATTCATCGAGCATTTTTCTCTGTGCTATTTGTACAAATATAGGCACGTTAGCATATTATGAATGCCTAGGCACGAACTGAGAACTATACGTTAGCACGTCTAGACTGCGCCTCGCTCGTGACTTTCCCCATGCGTACGTGCTCAAGTTTGGAAAGGCCTTTAAAAGTTTTGTTTTCATTGTTCGCAGGACTAATGACTCACAATGCTACCATTACAGCCTCCAATAATAGAGAGAGAAAAGCATACAATCTGAGACTCGGCAATGGATATGGACATAGAAAAGTTTTGCCATTCAGACACAAAGTTAAACTGGCCACCCTAATTGCAGTTTTCACAAATGGGGGAAAATCGGGAACAAATGGCAAGCAGAAACTTTGAGAAAATCTGTATCCTGTGGTTATCACGAAGCTATTGTTATTTGAAGATTGCCTATCTATTGTAAAATCGCATTAACGAAATGGAGACTGTTTTGCTGAAACCATGAGAAAACATTCACCGCTATCTCTTCAAGTTATTCAAACTTTTACAAAGAAATTTTTGCATTTTAGATCATGGATTACCTACTCATAACATGTCTACTATAGTGGTGTTCAGTCGGAATAAAACTTTATGAAAATTCAAAAACTTGAGTTCGTGAACATTCATCAAGTCAACCTTAAAAGATGCACTTACGGAATGTTTCGCAATATTAAGCTCATTACTCAAGTTGAATGGACTAATAATCTAATATTTAATGTATTTTGGGCCATTTACTGCTATATCAATTCGGAAGATGAGCTTTAGAGCCTTTATATGCTTAATTTATTTCTTAGTTTGCAATTGACCAACATAGCTCTGGCTTTTTTGTGTACCTTAAATTGGAAGTATTTTTCATCAGATTTTAGTGCAAACTATTTTTCAGGGAGGAGACACACACAAGGCGGCCAGATAAATTGCTTATTCCTTTAAAAGGTTCTTTAAAAAAGGAAAAAAAATGCAAGGAAAAAAAAAGAGGAAAAAACTCTTTGAAAATATTTTCCTTACGGCGAAAACTCTATAAAATCCTCGCTTAACACAAACTGAAAAATATGATTCTCTAGGTATGAACTACGAACTGTAACACTTGGATTTCATTAGATAATTTTACAGCATAAATAGAAGTTTCCTTGGATTCTTAAAAGGATTTCGTACAAGTCGTGAATTAGATTTTCTAAAAGATAGTCATTACTATTTTCAGGCAATAAGAAAGGAAAATAAAGTGAAATTACTTAAAAATGCTTTGGACGTATGATAGTATACTTGCTTGTATTTTATCATTTGGCAAAACTGGAATTTAATTCGGCAAATTGAGAATTTCTCCCCTTTCGAAACTTTTAGTCCGGAGCGCTCTCGCATCCAGTTGCTGTTTTTGATCTTTTTGACCTGTATTTAATGACCTACACAGTGCAGTGAGGGTCATAAGTGATTGTCAATCTAAAATAAGTTACTGTTTGATATAAGAGATTAGCACTGCCGATCATTTTTCATTAATGAAATGAAAGTGTCGGTAATGATTAAAAGCGAACATTGTGACTTCTATGCGAAGTAATCGACTTGGTTGGTATATTGTTGCACGAAAACGTAATCCTCTGAGTGACGTAACACGTGTTCGTTTGGGGAATTGTGGGGAAAGATAATTCGTTATGCGCAAAGCACTCGACGTTTAAGTGTAAAATATTTCATGTTGAGATAGAAACTTAAGTTAAAAAAAAGAGTAATTATGATTTTTTATTTATTTAATTTTATTGAAGAATCATAATGTTAGATTATTTTACGAAAGCATCATAAAGTTAGGTTATGCGCTATACTGGTGCCACGCAAATAAGTTCATCTGTGCCACTTTAAGAGCTTTCAAAACACGTACCGTTTAACCACGTGTACAATCATTCATTACTTTTAGAGACAGTACCAAAGCTAGTCAATCAAAATCAGTTATGTCCTTCCGCAAAATATATAGTTCGTGTTTGACATTAAAGCGGCGTCATACACGACAACCGCACCTCACAAAAAAATCAACCTGCAAATATTTTGTTTTAGAGTTGAACGGTTTCTGGGGTGGTTCAAAAATTTAAAAATTTGATTGGTTAACTGTTTTTACTATTGACAAAGTTCATAACTTGAATTAACTGCTTCATACATATTACGGCAAAGTGACTATGTATTAATAATATTAGCTCATATTTCAGTGTGGGAGGCGAAATTAATATATTAGCACAAAATTGAACATCAGCGACCTCCCAACAAAAATAATTAAATTCTGCAACGTACAAAAAAAAAAAAAAAAAAAAAATGATGTTTGCTCTTTTCACGCGTGTCTCGGGAAAACTAATGCATAGACACATGAAATTCGGTATTTAGATGTATAGGTTTTTTTTCGTGGCTTTGCACGGAGCCCTGCACGTTTTATTAATTTTAAAGTAGGGCAAGGTGAAATCGTTAAGATAAGCTATGTTTTTCAAATGAAAAAATTGGAATTTTGTTTGGAAGATTACAATACGTAAAGAAAGAACAATGTATTTTATTATAAAACTTGCATTAACACATTTTGTTTCATTTTTGGCAATTAATTTATACCTTCAGCAAAGTGAAAAGTTTTTACTGATTGCTTTCATATGGCAAAGGGAAAATAAAACCTTTTTCTAATGTAGTATTCTCTATTTGATCATTGGAAACATTTTTGATTAATTGAACATTAAAGTGAAATATGAATAGATAATGAAACAGTAAACAAAACGTAATAGTAAAAAAAAATAAATTAATAGGATGAGAAAAAAGGGGTGAATAATATAAGTGAATGAATGACTAAATAAGTGAATTTTTAAATGAAGAAATGTAAATGAATTAATAAATAAATGCATAAGTCAAGTGATTTAATAGAAGATTGAATGAGTAAACGAACTGAAACATTTACTTTGCTCGCATGCACCTGACTAATTGTACAAAACATTTTTTAAAAAATAAGCTCAATATTAACGAAATAAATACTACGCCGAGTATTCGTAGGTCTCAATTAACATTTAAAATGTTGATAACAAGAACTGTAGCATTTTATAACAAAAATAATTTTTTACAAGCTAGAAATTATATTAAAATGAGTATGCTACATGAAGCATATAAATCTAATATTTCTCATTTTTTTAGGGGCATCAACCGCATAGGTACACGTTTGGTTATTTTAAAGACTCAAAGGTACAAATAATGAAAAACAATAATTATAAAGTCAATACGTAGAATAAAATTATTACTATTCTTTTAAATAATTCTATGCAGAAAATCTATATCCATGAAGAATGTCTTCAGGTGTGTGTGTGGGAAGGGGGCGGAGCGTTTTTTATTTTGACTTTTTAAATGGATTTCAGTGACTTCGGAAACTTTCAATGTATCATTTGTTTAAACAGTTCTTAATTTAGTGTCATATTAGGATCCTCCTTTGCAGAGTCTATTTTAGTTTCAACTTAGGTAGAGAAATATTCCACAACTGTGCTCTAAAGTAAACTGTTGTATACTGCATATGAATTTGCCTAATAGCTGATCTTTCAGCTATGTTTATTTTTTCCATGCTACGAGTGAATATTTATAATGGGATTTTTTTCATACTACCTTAAGAACTGCAAAATTTCAACATTTCTACTGTTGTTGCTAACAAGAAGACTGCCGTGGGAAGATAAAGGGCAGTATCTGATGCGGAAATGAGTTTTTGTGATGCTTCCAATCCTTTCCTTGAATTCCATACTAACAGTAGGGAAATGCTGGAATTTGATGTTTTTTTTTTTTTTTTTTTTTTTTTTTTTTTTTTTTTTTTTTCATGCTTTATTTTCAGCAAAAACCAAATAAGCAAGCTTGTGCAATAAAGCTGAAGGATAATACATGACAAAATTCCAAAAAAAAAAAAAAAAAAAAGCGAAAGACATGAAAAATTTGCAGATACTGCCTTTTACCTTCAAACGGCAGTCTTGTTCTTAGCAACAACAGAAGAAGTTTAATTCTTTGTACTAAGCAGCAATTCTGTCAACAACTTACAGTTCTTTTTTCCTTGCAGCAATTTGCAATTTACTTTTAAATCCTCAAATATTGAAAGCAGTTCTACTTGAATTCATCAAGCGTCACTATGCAAAGCACATTGCGAGAAAAGTTCAACGCGATTTTTCTGCATTGTGAATGTGATTATTTTTTGCTAATACATTGATTAAACACATAAGTCAGCCGTATTACACGTTTTAAGTAACTTTGAGTATAATTCGTAAACATACTTTTTAAGAAGGAAAAAAAATCAAGGGCAACCTATTTGGCAAAGAACATGATGGACGAAAACTTGAATGGTTTGACTCACGACACATTTTTAATGGGACGAATTTACATAAAATGAGATTGTCTTGTATTGAGATTGTCTCTTGTATTAGCTTATTTTTCTGGCAATTAGAATATTATCTTAAAGCTTGATGGGACATCGATTGAAAATATTGCTCTTAAAATAGATATGACCTTCCTCGGAATTTCTTCGGAAAGGTAAATTGGGGTAAAACTGACCTGGAAAAATAATTATTATTGTTTTGTGATGATTCTATAACGGAGGAGAAAAAAGTGGCTTCAACTCCTGACCTGATTCGACGAAGCAGTAACCATTTTTGAATTTCAAGAATTGAGATAAAATTTTGAACTCTAGTAGTGGTTCCTCCGTCTTGCTAAACCGGTTTCGATTGACATTGCAGCTTCTAAAAATTAAATACGAATTTGAATTCTGAGAAATGAAACACTTTAAGTCTTCGAGTTTTCTCAAATCAGAGACGAGTTTGGATGTGACCTCTGTCTTATCTAGATTCGATTTTCCGTAATACGATTCACATGAGTGCACTTCTTTCTATTCTACATGTGCTTTTTAATTCAAGGCAAATACAAGAAGTGCAAGTAATTTGGGTAATTTTCGGGTTCCTTTTAATTACAGCGTTAGCATAAAATAATATGGCGGTTTTAAAAATTTATATTTCATAAAAATAAAGGTAAACTGCTCAAATTTTTTTTCACCCAAAAAAGTTCAATGTGTGCGCCTTTCGTAGCGCGACACATTTCTGTAACATTTTTGGAGTGTTTCACGGTCAATTTTTCGTAATGCTACACAGAAGCGATCTTTCAGTTTTGTAGTGTTGTAGGCAATGGTTGTGCATAAGCACTGTCTGACGAAACCCTATAAAAAATCGCGTGGGGTTAGGTTTGGAGATCTGGTTGGCCCACGAATAAAGGGTGAAGCATCATCACCTGCACGGCCAATCTAGCGTTGCAAAACGACAGTGGCGCAGTGAATTGGAGGGGGGGGAGGGGGCTAAAAACTATTCTCCAGAGGTCTTGGTTTTAACATTGTTGCCAATCCTAATAGAGTAGTTAATACGCGTGTAAGGACTGTAGTGATCAAAATAAAAACCCCTCCACGTAGGGTGATGGGGTATAAACTACCTTTCAGAGGTCTTGGTTTTAATATTGTTTCAAATCCCAATACTGTAGTTAATACGCGTGTAAGGACTGTAGTGACCAAAAAAAAACCCCTCCAGGGGGGTGAGGGGGTAAAAACTACCTTCTAGAGGTCTTTGTTTTAACATTGTTGCCAATCCTAATACTGTAGTCAATACGCGTGTAAGGAATGTTGTGACCAAAAACCCCCTCCAGGTGGAATTTCTGGCTGCGTTAGTGCGGAACGCGCACATTTAAGTACCTGCGTAAGTTCAAAAAAACTTTCATAGTTTAAGTGTAAAAGTTTATGAGATATAAATTTTTAAAACCGGGATAGTCTTTTATGCTAACCCTGTATTTTAAAGTCGAGTAGATGTGGAACGTGGTTTTTTTTTTTTTTTTTTTTTTTTTGTATTCAGTTTTGGGCTCTAAAAAGTAAAATTATTTCGTTGTAGAAGCTAAAGATTCCCTAATTGAATGAGGTAGTTGCAGATTAAAAAGAAAAATGAACTGTTCGAATAACGTGATTAGAGTCATGAGTTTGATACAAATCCTGTATCGTTACATGAAGGGATTGCATGAATTTAGAAGCTGTGAAATTCAGTCAATTAGTGGGAAATAAAATAAAAATAGATACATTGGAAATTTGTAATTTCAAACTAAACGCCTCGGATATGCTTTCTTCAGTAGTAGCATTTCAATGTAAAAATGTTTTAGAAAATGTTCTAAACGGATAGGATAAGTGACCTTATAGAATAAGTTAGGTTACGAAAATATTCGAAAATATCGACCAGTTGCTTTAAAGTAACTAAATAAAAGAAAAAGTTTAAAGTTGGTTATTTAATAATATAGAGACATAGTAAAAACATACAATGTATCCAAGTTTACTCTCTAATAATTTATTTATCATTTTTTCTTTCGTAGGTTGTACCAATAATTTTAAGAAAATTTTGAATTTTACTCTCGAACAAGTCTCCAATTCGGTCTCCAATAATAGGATTTTCTATTTTAAAATAGTTTTAAAATTCATTTTTAATGTTTTATTTCTTTATTTTATTTCTAACTAGTGGTACCCGCACGGCTTTGCCCGTAGTAGAAAATTAAAAAGTATTTTGGTTCGCCTGTATATTTACAAATAATGTATGGTGAATGGACAATTGGCTTGCCCATGTTACGGTGGTTCCACGTTATGATAACTTGGTAATTTACTCGTCCATCTTATGATAATTTTGCTCGGGAAAATGTTCTTAAAATTGGAATAGAAAAAGGACAGAATAGAATTTTCGAAAAATCGCTTTAAGGTGCACACCCCTGTGCTACAAACTAATTTTATGCCAAATTTCATAAAAATCGACCGAACGGTCTAGGCGCTATGCGTGTCACAGAGATCCAGATATCCAGAGAAACTTTCAGCTTTATTATTAGTAAAGATAAGCTGCATACATTACGATCAATCCATTTGTACGAGTGTGACATTTTACACAAATGTTTGCATTTTATTCCAGAAATTTCAAACTTTGGTTATATTTTTTTATATTTAAATAAAAGGAATCATTATGTATCTTAATACAAAGCATCAACTTTCTAATAAAATATTGTGCTTAAAAAAATATTTGAACGTGTTGTGGGTGGGATTTTTATGTGACGTGTGCGGCCTGCAACACGTACAAATCACTGTTAAAAAAATAGAAAGTTAATCCTTCATATTTAGATACATAATGGTTCCTTATATTTAAAAATATTATAATTAAAAACCAAAGTTTAAAATTCGTGGAATATATAAATATATGCTCAAAAATGTCACCCATCCAAAAGCAGATTGAGCATTATCGTCGCCGCAGAGCAACCGTAAGACATCTAATCCCAGAAATTACATTAAGATATCCTACTGTTGCTCTGAGGTGACGATATAAGAAGTTCAATTTCCTGCGACTTATTTTAATAGCACAGTTTCGAGTTTGGAATAACTTAGATTTGTTTAATTATAATATCCCCCCCCCCCCCGCCATCCTAAAAGCAAACCCATTATATTTCGTTTCCGTAAATGTCCGTTTGACAGTAAGTAAAGTTGTGGACGATATCATTTTCTAATTGATTTGAACCGTATAATTTCTATTCTCAATTCCTACAGTAGTTCTCTTGCTTGCTTCCATTATATACACCCGAAACGAGAAATGACGCAATACTTGAACGACTGCTGGGTAAAGTAAATTATGTCATGATACCCTTGGATGAGACATAATGTAGGTTGTCTGTACTTCTTTTAAATTCTGCATACACTGGCGAAACAAAATCCCAACGCCAAAAAGGAATTGTGCTAGATAAATGAGATTCAGAAGTCCTATTGGCACATGCACATCGCAAACGTGCTTGTTCGAATTTCTCGCATCCAGATAAAGAGTCGTTCTAGTAGCACCATTATGAACAGACAAGTAACATTTGCTTTAAATATTAAATGTTTAATACGTAAGCTTTATTTCTTTTCTTGAAGATTTATCAAAAGTACATTAAGGAAATCTACGAAACTTGTATCAACTGCTTACTTAGTTTGAAGGTGGATTACTTTTCCCAATATTACAGGAAGATTTGTTGTACATGTTTGTTGACAGCAGTGGACAAAGAAAATTGTCCCGAAATCGGCCACATATCATCCGCCATTACAAAGAGGCTGCCATTAACACCGCAGGGCTGTGGCGCATCGTGTTTGGCATCCCCCCCCCCCAAAAAAAAACATTTTGGACCAAACACATAGGACCTTCCCCGGGTTGTGAATCTTGTAGTTATTCCAGTATCCTAATAGCAAATTTGAAAGTGGAACAGATACTGTGGACAGTCATGATCACTTTCATCACGACAACGCCCGTCCTCATACCTCTCCTATCGCCCAATATGTGCTGTACAGCAGGGATTTTCAACCTTTCAGGTACTGAAATTGCGGCTGGTAATATAGATAAATTCGTACGGAAGATTTAATATTACTAGACATATACTTATTTTCAACATAGGGTAAAAGCACCATTGTAAAGTCAGAAGGAACCAGTACCCAATAGTCGGCCCTCTTCTTTAAACACAACCTGATCAAAAGAGATGTTTATTGAACATAGAAACACTAGCTTAAACATTTCTTTAAAATTACAGCCAACAATTGGTCGAAAAACAAGCGAGCTCTTTCCATTTTAGGCAAGAGTTTCCAGTTAGCTGAAAAATAAGAGGAATGGGTATGGGGTTTAAAACCCCTCCCAGGACTCCCAACACTTTCGATTTCTCAACACAGATAATGGGTAAAAACAGTATTTCAACTTTTCCTAGCAGAATATGTTTTAACCTAAAAGCTTACTGATCGAGAAGCCAGTCACAAACTCCAATTTCAGTGTGCGGCAAAAAAAAAGAAAGAAAGAAAGAAAGGAAAAACCTTCAAAATACTTCTGACATAATTCTTCCAGATTCTTATGCAAAATGATGACTTGAATTCAAGTATGACCTCCGTTTGACTCAATCAGGTCCCACTTTTTGGGAGAATGCGCCCCTCAATATTTTTCCCTTTTTGACAATTTCATAACTATCATTTTTATTTGGAGGGGCAGGAAGCATTATCTTAGCAATTAATTCTTCTGATGGACTAGAGAGGCGCCAAGTTCAAAAGCATGAATATTTGGAGCAAATAGGAAGTATCATGGAGTTATTCCGCCCTCCCCTAAAATATTTAAAAAATCATCAAAACCGATCTCTTTTTTTTTTTACTTCCTTTTACAAAAAAAGTATTGTATTCGCGAAAAAATTTTCACCCAAAAATCGGCATTAATTTCTATTTCGCTCTCCCCCAAATGAATGTTGAGTTTTTTTTTCAACCCGACCACACGTGGATATGTGCCTAGGAACGTACAGACACCCGAAATATCCATTTTGACGATCTCCGAGTTAATTACGACGAATTTTCTCGTGACGTCTGTATGTATGTAAGTATGTATGTATGTATGTAAGTATGTATGTATGTATGTCGCATAACTCAAGAACGAAATGTCCTAGAAAGTTGAAATTTGGTACGTATACTCCTAGTGGGGTCTAGTTGTGCACCTTTTTTGGTTGCATTCGTATGCTCCAAAGGGGGTCTTTTGCCCCCTTTTGGGGAGAAATCATTGTTAATTTCGATGTAAACTCACGTGGTGTTATAATTTGGCGGACACTAGGCGATATATTGCCAGTCTTTTGGTCGCCAAGTTTTGTCGCCAACTTGGCGACAAATTCAGCAATTTTTTATAATTTTTTTTTTAATCTGGTTTCAATTTGGCCACTGTTGGTGATATTTAGAGAGTAAACTATTGAATCATATTAAAACTGTCAATAATGAGAAGAAAATGACATTAAATTGGAAAAGTAAAAGGAAGTCATGTGATGCACAATCAGCTCGTTTTCTCACAATACCAGAGTATAGGACTCGCTTCCTTGAGCTCCATGTCCAAAAAAAAATTTAACATTATTATTTTTTTTAAGTATTGGAAGCATTGCATTTTGCATAGTAGAGTCGCATCGCAGATCTTCAGTAAAGAACCTTCCTGTGCGATTAAACTTACATTTAAAGACATAATTATGATTAAGAATGACTTTGGGTATGCTTATAATGTGGCATTGATGTATGTTTATATTTTTGAGGGTGCACCATTGTTTTTCACTGTATCAAGATGTGATAAACAGTGGAGCCGGTCCATCTCCAAAAATATAAATTTGTATAATTATGCCACTTCATAAGCATACCAAGTTTATTTCTAATCATAATTATGTCTGGGAATGTAAGCTGAGAAATACGGAATGTTCTGTACTAAAGATTTGCGATCCGTCTCTGAATATGCAAAATGCAATGCTTCAATACCTTTAAAAAAAAATTGACATTAGGCGCAAAGAAGTGAGTCCTATACTCTGGTTTTGTGCCGAAAAATAAGTGAAAAGAATGTACAAAAACAACCTAGAAAAAAAAAGATCGGCTTTGATGATTTTAAAAAATATTTTAGGAGGGAGTTCCTAACTTGCTCCAAATTTTCATGCTTTTGAACCTTGCGCCTCTCGTGCCTTTCAGAAGAGGTTTAATGGCTAATGTAACTGTCGAAAACTGAAAAGAATTGGGGGTGCCATTTCCAAAAAATGAGACGGTGATCGGGAGAAACGATGGTCCTATTTGGGATTCAGGGGGTCATTTTACATTGGAATCTGCAAGAATTGTGTCAAAAGCATTTTGAAGTTTTTTTTTTTTTTGCCTCAGTGTTATTTTTAAGCAAGTGATATAAATGAGAAGTCAGAGACATAAAAAAAGTTTAGTTTAATATATTTAGTAATATTTTACTCATTAGAAATAAAGAAGGAAAGAAATAACTTTGGATTTTGAAAACACCTCCCAAAAAATTTTTATCTGCCTGTGCCACTGCCTATCTCTATATTTATCTATAGAGAAGGATATTAATGTAGAGATAGATGCTTCCATTATATTCTAAAGAATGAAATTTATAACGTGTGATTAGAGCACAGCGATGCATTGTAAGAACAAATGTAGGACAGATTTGAAACATTTAGGACAGCGTTTCTTAAATTGTGTTCCGCGGAACCCCGGGGTTCCACGGAACTCTCTCAGGTGTTTCATCAGATTTGTATATTTTCATTTCACTCTTTTCAAATTTGTCACTTAAAAAATCGACAAAAAACGCCTTTTCAAAAATACATTTACTCTCACGTTCGCATCGAATTTAAGTCTTATTACCCATCTGGGATAGTCTCTATGAGAGCAATGTTATTTCTCGCCCAAATTAATGCAAATTTTAACTATCAAAAATAGCATGAAATGGTGCCTTTAAGGTTTTAACTTCGAAATTTTTTAGCATGAAATGGTGCCTTTAAGATTTTAACTTCGAAATTTTTTCCGAGATCAATCCCAAAACGCTTATTTTTCACCTAATGTCTCCAAAAATAACATACAGTTGGGTTTTAAAATCTTCAATTTTGAAAAAGTTTCGGAAGAAGCTATTGACTCCCCAATATCGCCAAAAATAGTTTAAAAGTAGCTTTATTTCGGGAAAGCTCCCCAAAACCCTCTCCTACAACATTATCAAATATTGCCATAAATTACGATTTTGGACATCAATTTAAAATATTCTGCCCTTGATACTAGCCACTCTCCCAATATCTTTAGCAAGGCCATAGTGACCTGATCGGTAAGGCATCGGACTTGTGACCGAAGGGTCCGGGTTCCATCCTCGCTGGTCGAAGATCCACCGTCTTCATTAATGGTGACTGGGGGACTTTAAATATGCTCGTGGTCACAAAGTCCTTCAAGGGAAACGATACCTCTGGGGGTACTGGACCAGGGATTGCTCGCTTACTGGTCTGACTTGAAAAAAATCAGAGCTGTCTTAAAGGGTTCCATCCAACTGGTTATACCACAAATAGTGGCAGGTACGGGGGACTCTGAAGTGAAAAGTATCTATGGCAGCAGTTGAAAGGACAAGTTCTGTCTAAGGCCCCTTGTACAGCGACTCTAGTTCTGTCTGAGGGAACACACAGTGACATCAAAAACTCTGATTCGTAAATAAATAAAAAAATGTTAAAAAATAAGGGATATTTTAAAATTTTTATTTTTAAGGTTTAAAAACTTTTACTACGTAAATTTGAGTGAATTATTGACACTTTTGTGGGTAAAGCACATCAGTATTTCTTTTCCTAATTAAGAAGATAATTTAATCATATAACTCATGCATAAAAATTCTGAGGTTATTTACCCCTTTTAACACAAATTGCAGTGTACTGGTATTTTACAATAAGAAATAATAATTAGCAATCATCAATAATTAAAATGATCTATAATTATATGTATTTAATTAGCGATTCAATGACAAATAGTTAATGTGATAGTTTCTTTGAGGTAAGAACCTGGGTATTCTCCGAAACAGAATACTGGCTACGCCACTGCAAACTATTGAAACACCAGGGGTTCCACGAAAAAAAGTGAGCATTAAAAAGGGTTCCACTTTTCAAAGAAATTAAGAAACGCTGATTTAGGAGATCCCTTCATTCTCCAGTGGATTCATAAAAGCTAAGATTGATTTTGGCGATGAGCAACATATTACAAAGATAATGATAAAAATAAAATTTATGCTATGGATATTACTGATTTTTTACGTGTAGAGATGCGAATTGAGTTAGAGAAAAAAAATTAATTTCAAAATAAAACTCGGATCAGAAAGGGTTAAGGGGTCACGGTATCTTTCAAGCAATTTTTTTTAATTTAAGTAAATTCTATTTTTTGTTGAAACCATAACATGCTTACTTACTTTATAATCAATAATTTTTTTAATTTTTTTAAAAATATTGCTTACTCTTTTAAAAATTTAAAACATTTAGGAAAATTTCAATTTTTAAAAATCCCTAAGGCTTTTTTGTTTTAAAACTAATATAAAAAAATCTTTTTGTTAAACGATCACAATCATCATCTCTAAAAATCTGTGCATTCATTTGCTTTTGTGTTTACTAGAAAATTTTCTGTGATCAATTACGGAAAAAATCGTAATATTTTTCAAAAAAATTTGGTTTTTAAAGGTATAACATGCTCTAAACATTTGAATAATTTATAAAATGCTTATCCAATGCACAGTTTTATTAAATATATTATCTTAATTGCAAAAAGTATTACTTTAAAGCTGTATCTTTAATAGAAAAAAACCTTAGGGATTCTTATGACACGAAAACACAAAAATACGATCATCGAGAAAAATCAATTTAAAGTTTTTTTTTTTTTTTTTTTTTTTTTTGCATAAGAACACATAGCGAGCGTGACCTAAAACCATTCATAACTTTTTAAATATTTGAACTAAAGCAATGAAACTTTTCCCCTGTGTTTGGACTAGTGTTGGGGCATTCTAAGGTATTTTTGACATTTATGTAGAGTCCGTAACGTGACCTTTTTTGCCACAACTTTTTAACTTACTGTTTGATTAGCATATTAATTATTTTGATCTTTTCCTACCAACACACCAGCTCAAATTAAAATAATTTGCAAATCAAACGGTAAATTAAAAAGTTATGGCAAATAAAGGTCACGTTACGGACTCTACATAATGTCCAAAATACCTTTGTTAAGTTTCGAAATAAGCAATAAATTTTTTTTGATCGTTTGATCATTTTTGAGGTTACTGTAACCCCTTAAGGGGTCCAACTTCTCTACTTCCCAAAACAAAGTTACTACCCAACTCCACAGAACAAAAACGGAAATCAAGTGAATCATGACAATACAATAAAAGAGAAAATGACAAGTGAGACAATGTCTGTCCTACCTTGGCAATGCTCAACCACCTTCGGTAAACTTGTCTCTCGAAGAGCGAGTCGAAGCAACAGAGCGGTCAGAGTGCGAAGAGGAGCTCTTTATACGAAGCCTGTGGGCAGACACACGGCCACTCGGTCATCGATGTCTCCAGATATAGGTCTGAACCGGAATGTTACCTGGCGAGCCTCCCCTCCCCCCACCCCCCTCGGGCAAGCGGAAGAATTGCCTCGGCTCGCTGCATCCTCCGATCATCCCGAGCTGCTTCACTTTCGAATGCCGAAATTTGCGATTTGCCCCATTTGTCGAATCTCTCCTCTTCTCACTCACGGTCATGGACGTGCTTCCGAATCGGTTTTTTTTTTAATAACCTGAGATCTGCAGCCCGAACGCGTGACGGGGGGTTCGGAAGAGGGTTCACTTAGCTTCTGGGGTACAAAAAAGTGAGAACTTATTCGAAATTAACTTGATGAATGAGTAACGCGTGTCAAAATACGGAAAGATGAATGTAGTGAATGAGTGTGGTGCTGTGTGATGGACATGGTCTCCTCTCATCACGCACTTCCTAATCGTGGGGTTTTGTAACTCTTCTCCTTCATGGTCATGTAGGCACTTCCGAATTGGGGGGTTATGTAAGATTTGTTGCAGCCCGAACACATCATGGGGGGCGGGGGGTTCGAAAGAAGGTTCACTTAGCGTCTGAGATTCAAAAATTGAGAACTCTCTCGAAGTTAACTTGATGTTTGAGTTATGTGTGTCAAGATACGAAAAGGTGAGGGATCGAATGAATGCGCGATACCAATAATCTCCCTCTTTACTCACGTTCACGTACTTCCTAATCGTGAGCTTTCATAACTTGAGATTTTCTGCCCTATCGGGCAACGGAGGGGGGGGGGGCATCTCTTAATTTCTGGGATTCAAAACGAGAGCCTTTTTTTTAAATTAACTAGATGTACAAACAGAGATCGACAAACATTGTGAAATCTTAGGAACCAGGAAACATTTTTCGACACCAGCAAATTATTCCTCAGAGTTTAAAGGAAAATTCAAGGCTTCTGAAAGATTCTTGTTGGTAGGAAAGTAGTCGCCAAGGTATTTTTTAGTCTCCCGGGATTCGTCGGACCCTGTGCGTTAGGGTTTCCAATCCCGCGTCAATCTCAGTCCCGCGGGATTTTGGGATTATAAGGAGCCAATCCCGCGGGATCCCGGAATTCCGCGGGATTGGCTATATTCTTCAAAAAGTTCGATTTTAATGTCAAATAGTAGTGGTTTTTAGGAAGGACTACTTTTGATACATGAATTAGTCGTTATCTTGAATTCCGTACCTCAATTGTAGTGTATTCTGCCCTGTGCAGGTAAACGGCAGTATCTGCAGAAATGAGTTTTTGAGATATTTGAAGAAACGCGTTTTGGATTGAATACTAACAATAGGGAAATGTTGGAATTTGACGTCTTTTTCGCGCCTTTTTTTAGCGGAAACCAAATAAGCGAACTTGTATACTAAAGATAGCGTTTAATAGGTGACAAAAATGCAAAAAAAAAATGAAAAAATTGCAGTTACTGCCCTTTACCTGCACACGGCAGTATTATACAAAAAGTCACATCTCAATTGGCGACTATCGTTTGGTACTCAAAAGTATACTTTAAAAAAGTGCAATGCGTCTTAACAAAGCATCGATCGCATGGAATGGGTAAAGATTTTTATGCGCAGAAAAATTTTGTGCCAAATATTGGGCTTTATGAAATCACGTGATGTGGTTCCACTACAGTTGGTTTTACAGAGAATAAATACAGTCGGATCTCGAGAACTCGAACCTTATGACTCGAATATTCCTTTATCTAGAAGTTTTCATTGGGTCCTAAACTCTTGAGATAGTTTTGGGAACTTCCCATAGCTCGTACTATCAATAACTCGAACGTTAGCCGGACCCTTGGGGACTTCGAGTTATCTAGAGTTTACTATACTTGTGAACATTTAGCAAAAAATCTCCATAAACTTCACCACCTTCTAAAATAGATTTTTCTATTCTTATGGGGGTCATGTTTGAGGTTTTTGCTAATGAACTTCAAATTTCGGACAAAGATGTCTGTTTGATATGTGTATTACTCTATCCAATTTAACTTGCCTTTGGCTTCCTTAACATTATTCATTGCATCAGTGCATTTGGTTCGTTACAGCAGGGAGTGAACGCTTATTGAATCGAAGTCACAGGAAAAGTTTTTGAATGTTTTGTCATGCGAGTCATCTAGTGTTTCACGCAAGTTTATGTCACCTCTTTTAGAGTCGTGCCGAATCTTGAAGATTGCTCAGCTAATTCATCCAACAAAATTTTCAAGGTACTATACCCACACTTGTATTATTAGCTTCACTGTGACAAAGACATGGCCAGGCACTTTCTACAGGTTAGAGAGCGTAAATAAAAAAATTTCAGGTTTTTCATTGCTTTCTTCTTCGAAAAAAAATATTGTGCACTTATTAAAAGTGCCCAATATTTTTTTAAAGGTATTATTAAGTTAAAGGTGGTTTCGAGCGCATTCCTTAAGTTTGCAGAAGCGTTCCAAGATTGCATTCAAGCTACTCCAGTGGATTTTGTACTCCGTAATACACGTTCTCAATTTCTTCTAAAGCCCAATTTTCTGGGTTTCAAAATTTAGTTATGGTTATTGATAAAGCTAATAATTTTTAAGCATTTTTTCAGTTGCTGAACATATGAAAATTAAAACTTTGAATGAAGATACCAATTCAGTTTCAGAAAAATATACTCGATTTTTATTGTTTTCTTGAATGGTAAATCTACCGTTCATCACATGAGACGTAAGATTTTTCTTGCTCTTAAAGTTATTAAAACTTTAAATGATACGTGTAAAAATACTTGTTTTATGGACGGCAAAAATCGGGAAACGTTTGCATGAAAATCTTTGCGGGATTGGATATCCCGCGGGATATTGCTCTCAATCCCGCGGGATTAGTCCCGCTAAATATCGTTTGGGATCCCGCGGGATTCGGGATCGGGATTGCGGGATTAGAAAACTGTGCCCTACTGAACCCTACTAAAACCCAACTAAACTAAACCCTAACCTAAACTAAAACCCTACTGTGCATAATAGCGCTTGGCGAGTGTCAAAATACGA
Source organism: Uloborus diversus (assembly GCF_026930045.1). Taxonomy (NCBI): domain Eukaryota; kingdom Metazoa; phylum Arthropoda; class Arachnida; order Araneae; family Uloboridae; genus Uloborus; species Uloborus diversus. The sequence goes on along the minus strand of NC_072733.1, from coordinate 203,656,121 downwards.
AAGCATGAATATATCGGAAGTGTATGATACTCTGATACGAATAATCGCTTCGCTACATTCTCCCTCAAGTAATTTAGAATCAATCGGGGGTTTAATAACCTGAGATTTCCAACTCCGAATGGGTCACGGGGCTTTGGGAAACGGAAGACGGTTTATTTCTAGGGGTGAAAAAAAGACATTTTTCCACTGTGTTAAATGTGAAGGAAAAAAAAAGATTTATTACATCACTCAAAATTTCCGGAATTATGCATAAAAGACTATAAATCACTGATTTAGTGATTTCAGTGTTGCCAGATTGGGAGAAATTTCCCCATTTTGGGGAAATCTGGTGCTCTCTGGGGAAATTTTGGGGAAATGCGTTTTGAAGGAAATTCTTTTGGGAAAATTTCTTTCCTTGGGGAAAACCTGGGGAAAAAGACCTGGGGGGGGGGGGGGAGAGAATTTTTTTCATATTTAGATTCGCGTCAAGAAGTAGTAGTTACATTGTTTGTATCAAACAGCGTTGGTTTAGCTTTGCCTCAACTTTATGGAATTCGAATTTCGCATTATGTGGAATATTATGCTACGGAATTCGCATTCATGTTCTGCGTGAGTAACTAGTTGATACGTGAAACAGGTAAAAATAAGTGTGATGAAGAATGTTCTTGGATAAATATATACAAAAATCATAGTTTAAATGTACATACAGAAGCAGAGTAGTAAATGCAAGTAGAAAAAAAAACATTTGGCTATTTATTATCTCTTGGTCAGGCGCTTTTGACTAGTGGCACCCGCACGGCTTTGCCCGTAGTAGAAAATTAAAAGGTCTTTTGGTTCCCCTGTATATTTACAAATAATGCATGATGAATTTCTCGCTAACTGGCTTGCCCACGTTACGGTTCCACGTTATGATAGCTTGGTAATTTACTCGTCCATCTTATGATAATTTTGCTCGGGAAAATGTTCTTAAAATTGGAATAGAAAAAGAACAAAATCGAATTTTCGAAAAATCACTTAAAGGTGCACACCCCCTTGCTACAAACCAATTCTTTGCCAAATTTCATGAAAATCGGCCGAACGGTCTAGACGCTATGCGCGTTACAGAGATCCTGACAGACAGAGAGATATCCAGACAGAGACTTTCAGATTTATTATTAGTAAAGATAAAGAAAGGTAAAGAAAAAAAAAAAGCAAAAATAGAATGAAAAAAAAGTTGGGGAATTCTATAAGAAAATTTGGCTATTTGGGGGAAAAAATATTTAAAGAGACAAAAATATTAGAGGAAGTCGATTCATTTTATGAAAATATTAGTGGAAAAATAATTTTTGAATTTGGGGAATTTTGATAGAAAACATCGCTTTTTGGGGAAAAGTTGGAAGGGAATTGGGGAAATCTGGATTAGACCATCTGGCAACACTGAGTGATTTATACCACTTTTACAAACAACGGATCAATGACAAATAATGACCTTTAAACCAATGTAGGTTCATAACAAATTCCTTCATTTGAGGTATAAATTTGCAATGAAAATTGCAGGCCTGTATCTCGGAGCTTCAAGGAATGTGTTCTTCAGTTTGTGAAAATGAAGACTGACAAAATGTTAAGAATTGAAAAGAAAGTATTTTGATTATCAATACATTCCTTGCCAGAGAAATGGTTACAGCACCGTAACTTTTAGTGGAAACGGTCGGGATTTGAGGCAACTACGCGTTAAACTAATTTGGAATGTTTTTACAAATTTGGTGCTTTAACAATGTTGTTTATATCATTTATTTTGCATTGTTTCTACACAAAGGTGAACGTATTAACAATTTAATATCTGTCTTAATATAAGGATGCAATGCAGTTTTAACTTTCCAGCTTATTAAACCATAATGTTTGCCACTAAATGTAATGATTTTGGGTTCTGCTGGGGATTCAATAGTGCAAATTCAATCACATGGCGAAATTTTGACCCATAAGATCAATTATAATCCAGAATTACATACGCTTAAATACGACGAAAGTCTATACTTTCATTTATAATAAATGTAACTGGAATCATAGTTACAAACATTTGAAATTTCACATCGAAATTCCAAATGTCTTCAAATATTTTGCTGAGATAGTTATACCTGTGTGTGTAGTGTTTCGAGTTATGCTTCTGTTTCTGGCTTTTCTAGACGCCTTACTTTCTCTCGCAGTGTGATCCGATGCCTGAAATCAGTCATCCTGAAAGTTTTTACTAGCATATACAAAGTTGTTTCTATTCGCTCAGTGATAACAACTTTTTCACCTAACCCTAAAACTCGACACTGGCAAAAAAACAAACTTTAGTGAAAAGTGAGACTGAGACATCTTCAAAGAATCAAATCAATGTGTGAATTTAGAGAAGACTAGATCAAGTTGAATTTGAAAACTGTCGTAAGAAAAAGCAAGAAATAGCGCATTCTCTTTTCAGACGAGTAAAAATTCTCTTTACGAAGTTTTATCTTACTGTTGCTGATCTTGAGAGCAAAAAATCGGGTATTAACAAAAATAAATTTTAGTATGTTACTAGAGCTTATGTCGCTTTAGTAACATAGTGCTCAGTGATTACAACTTTCCCTAAAATTACACCTAACAATAAAACTCAACATAAACAAAGAAACAAAACTTTCATTTGATTCGTTGAAGATGGCTGACGTTTCACCTATGTGTGATTTCAGAGAATGTTCGATTAAGTTGAATTTGAAAGCAGTCTGTAATAAAAAGGAAGAAAGGGATAATCTTGGGAGAGCAAGAAATCTGGTTTTTCCGAATGTTAATTTTATTGTGTAGCTAGAGCTAGGGGCTTCTCTGCGACTGCTACATGGCATCAGAAGCTCAAAATATTATCTGCTTTGAAAAAGCGAAATATGTCACCTCGAAACAGGTGAATGCAATAACTTGCAATTACGTGCCTTAATCTTTTGTTCTCCGTTGTTCCTTTTCTGTGAGTGAAAAAGGCCTCAAGTGTAAAGAGTTAATAACGTTAATCATACAATTACTGGCAGACATTTTGCCTGACTCAGACTTTTTCAGAGTACATATGAGGTAGTGAGGAGCAAAGGGTGGCAAAATTAAAATTTTTTAGATAATCAGTACAAATGTTACATGAACCCCTCCTCTGTCTTGGGGCAAGATATAGTACTAGTAGCCCTGGTAGGTGCTGCTGTACAGCATGATTTTAAAAAAAAAATTCAATGAAAGCCTACCTAGGACGTAATCTTTATACGTGTTTTACTCAAAACTTGAAAATGTCCCCTTAATCCCTTTGCTTTTCACTACGTCATATGAAATCCTCAGTAGATAGGGTACCAAATTTATACATAACGTTATTTCCTCAGGTTTGCATGTTCTCTTTGGTCTTGAGAAGACTTTTGATTGGTGCATTGGAAGCAGGGATCGAAAATAGTGTGCTACAAGTAACGATACTACTGCAGTCATATTTTTTTCGTAGCATGAAGTGTAGCGTGCTACTTTTGAAAAAAGTAGTGTAGTGAGTAGTGCGATACAAAAGAGTCGTACTCTAGCGATTCCTGACAATTACTTTTAACGCTGGTTTATCATACAAACAAGGTTCTGACTGGTGCGAATCTTACGCTAGTACGTCAGCGGAATCAATGAAAAATAATAGGCTCCTAAAAATACTAACTGTCTTGAAATATCACATTTTGGCGCCATCTGATCAAAATGTTTGACGCCATCTATTTGCTTGGCATCATTCATTGATAGAGTTGAGTTTTCATATTTCGCAAATATCCGTATTAAATAGTGCCTGACTTAAAAAGAAAAGAATATGAATTCGCAATAACAGCCAATATAATGACGCTTTCCTGTTTTCTAGCATCCAGAGGACTTCATTAAGTGGATTCCTGTTTGTGTTTTTAATTTTCTTTATAGTTTTAATGCAAAAGGGAATAATGATGGTTTAACCCAGCTTAATAAGTTTTTGAAGAAACATTTTATAATGCATTTTTTATGCTATTTTCTTATTTATGAATAACGGGTAATTTATCATTCTTTTTTTGTTTGGTCATTACGTAATCATATCCTCAAATACGAATACGCACATGAAATCAATAAAATATTTGCATATTATTTCAATGAGCGGAACATATATTTCTCAGTAACTCTCTATGTTTATTACTAGTTAGAGAACATTAGATAGCTTTAAGTACTTAACCAAATCTCAAATATTTGATAAGTTTTCCAGCATTTTTGAATTACGAAAAATTGGCTCGAAAAACATGTGTTGCTAATTTTTGATAATTTCCCCAGCTTAAAAGAGCCAATTCATTATTATAAACTATTTTTGCCTTTTTTTTTTTTTCCAAATCTTTAACTTTGGTATATTTATTTAATCTAGTCAAATTCATCACCTAAAAGTAGTTAAGCAGCGACTACATTTCTAAAGTAGTTTATAGTCGCTACATTTAAAAAAAAGTAGTTGTAGTTTACTACATTTGTAATAAAGTAGTTGTAGTTGACTACACTTGAAATGAAGTAGTTATACATTACTAGAAAAAAAAATGTAGTTTCCGACCACCGATTGGGAGGCACTGGAACCATGATAACTATTAATCACTTTCAGGGCTTAATTTCTAACAAAAGCGTGGGAGTCTTATAGTCTTGAGAACTTATTTTAATGAGTAAATAGCCTGAATTCCGCCAATTATCAGAAATTTCTCACAGAATTGAAAAAAAGGTAAGGGAGCTGGGCTCCCGTCTGCACAAGTTAAGCCCTGACCACATCAAATCTGAAATTGGTCTCCAATCCAAAAAAGGTTGAGATCGAGATCCATTTGGTAGATTTCTCCGTCGAATTGATTTTTACTTTGAAGAAGCATCAGACATGTCAGGCAGTACGTCAGCCACAAATGTCGTAGATGAGTTATGGTCTACAAACCCGGAAAGTATAATTTATTGATGAAGGTCGTAAAAGCCTTCATTTTAACGCTTTTAATATTTTTTATACTTACTGTCGATTTGGTTATGCTTGAAGGCGATTTTACAAGCGATGGAATAGTGGTAATAGGTTGAAAATGTCATGGGTATTGTTTAGCTTTAGCCGACTAACAAGAGAGATTTGTTCTTTGAGATTTCAGTGAAAGGGAAGTGATATTGGCACTGAGCTGTATTGATCCACCTTCGCATTATTAGGAAGGTTGCTTTCAAATTGTTAACTGATCCTAATGATATGCATTTTATTCCTACTTATTTTCAATCAAGTTTGGTGTAATAATTCATTTTTGACTGATTGTAATAAATATTGAAAGTAAAGATTCAGGCAGGAAAGTTTATGTACTGCTAATCTTTATCTTGCTGCGCCAGCTTCATTATCTAGTTTATTTATCCTTATGTCGAATTTATGCAGTTTATTATGTTTTTGAGATAGCGATTAAAATTGTGAGCCACTTAGTTCTGAATGAAGTTCTGATACTAATAATTAATTAATAAAGAAAGAAATGAAAAAAGAAGCCTTGTGTCTATTTACGCGCGAAAACTACGACAGTATCTTTATTTATCAGAACGAAATCATCCCTTTAATGTCAAATAAAAGTAACGGCAAAATCAAAAAAAGGCAAAACTACTTTGAATTGACTTCCGTAAACTTTCATACCTAATGAAAGTAGCTTAATGTGCACGAGACTTGCTCCACAGTTTCAACTGTTTGACGTTAAATACAATTTCAAATTTTCAAACCCAAGATGCACATTGTCTGAAAACCAGTATTTTTGAAGATAGAGTTGCTCGACATTAAAGGGACGAAATACGTCTAGTATCATAGACGACTCTGCGTTGTCATTCAGTCTAACTTTCGTTCGCAATTTCGGGTTCTAACACACTCACATTTTAATAGTGTTGTTGCATCCGTTGCTAGAAAACTGAAATAAATCTCCCCAAGTTATGTATTGCTGTTTAACAATAGGAAATAATTATAAAAACCATTTTAAATGATTTACGAAAGTGCCACGCAAGGTATCTTTGAGTCTTGTGAGAAATGTGATGTAAAATAAACTTAAGTAAAAGCAATGCTTATTTTGAAACAGGCAAATAAAACTTCCGAGTGTTGAAAAAATGGATTTTTATTTCATACCACCACAAGGTCTATGCAATACAAAAAATAACATAAAAGATTCCAATGCAAGACGAGAGATTTCAACGATTTCAAATCAGCATTCAAGATTAAGTAGCTTCCAAACAATAACACTTAAGAATTATTGGATTACACAATTCGCTGCGTATAGTTCTGCCAACTAATTCCGTAAATTTTTTTTTAAAAAATACGGAGAAAATGAACATTATAACCTTGTCGGCAAAGTGCAGGACTGGACCTTCTAAAGTTTTTAAAACTCAAATATGTGCTAAAATAATACAAATTGGTGCAAAACTCACAAGGTTCGAAGTGACCCTAGCGACTGTACTTATAAAGAGTACACAGAAAAAAGGATTTTTCAGGAAGAGGATCTACATGTACTTAATCAGATTAAATGATATAACACGATGCTGAATAGCATTGAAATGTATTTTACTTAATGTCACATTATTATGATGACATGCTATTGATTTTCCACTCAACTGTACTTTGACATAGCTGAATCGATCTGATCTAAAATGTCTCCGATGAGTCTCGTTGAATTGAAAGAACTGAGCAACTTCCCCGTGGCTGTAGTCACTGCAGTGGGGATGTTGGTTGCTGGAGCGATGTTGACGGCCAGTGTCAGCAGTATGGTGAGTAATGGAAGCATGAGCATTACGAATCCTCCCACCACAAACGGAATCATATGATGGTGGTCGTAGTCTTTTCCATAATGATAAGGATAGTGATCTCCGTAGTATCCGTAGTCATAGTTCTTGTGATCCGGGCTGTAGTGGTGTTGGTAGTAGGATGGTTCTCCACTGTCGTAGTAACTGCTCTGAGATTTTAAATCAAAGTCGACGTACTTTTTACCAGTAGAAGAAGAAACTGGTGGTTGAGAAGACTTGGATATTGGTTTCGATACTTTATCTACCGGTGTAGAGTACTTATGGGCTCCTATGCTCCAGAAGCACACAATAAGTGTAGTGATAAAAAGAATTGCCCTTCTCGCATACATCTGAAAATATAAACATCTATGGATTAGAAAATTTTATGTCGGTAGATATTAAATTTCCAAATAAACCTGATATTTTTGAGTACAGTCAAGTGCCCGTACTTGGCACAGTTTTAAACTTTTACATTTAGTAGCATATTAATCATATGTTTTTCATTTGAACGAAGTATTCTATTTTTAGGATGTGCCTTACTACTTCACCCCAGGACAAGATATAGATGTGCAGGTATGTTCCTTTCAAAATAAAACAAAACATTGTTCATTGTCCCAAGATAGGGATCTTCCTCCCTAACTTGGGACACTTAGCATTTTGATCTTTCTTTCATTTATGCAGCAGTAGATAATAGTTCAGGAGAGCAACTAATGGTTTAAAGAAGTTTATTTTACAACTCAATAAAAAATAACATTAGACTTTAATAATATACCCTTGTTAACGTTCAAAGATTTCAAAATGCATACTTGAACCTGAAAATATTGTCTCCCCAGCCTCCTTAATTCTTTTGAATGTAATGTTTACGCTTTCTCCTCTATATTTAAAAACATATAAGTAATCGGTGAACACTAACAGTTCTTAATGCATCTGATTTAAATCTCTCAATGTTTCTTATTTCACACCTTTTCACATTAATTTTCATTCCTCCATAGTGTGTGAAATTCACAATAAATAAATTAGTCTGATCTATAGTTAGACGCATTTCCATTTGTACAACTATCACATGTAGTATTTTGACAAAAAGTTTTTGCTCATCTCAACACATTCCAACGTTTTTATCAATGACAACTGTTCTGTCCTGTGACGGTATGACACATTTATTGTCACCAGAATTGTCATTATTTTTAAAAAATTCATATCTATATTTTTTCTTAATACAAATATACACTTTATTTCCTCAATATTCCTTATAGAAACTTTTTAGACTTTAGTACCCTAACTTGGAACAGCGTCCCAAGTTTGGAGCGTATTTGCAGTTTCCCAAATTTATGAATAATTTAGTTAAACTGAATTATAATGAGTGGATAATAAGGCCCAGGTACATAGCCGAGATGAAACGTGAAACAAGGTCAAACTAATGCTGCTCAATTAGCGTTGGTAACCAAAGTTATTTCCATACTTAAAAATCACATATTTTTTTTTTTTTGAAATTTTCAGAATTATTAAACTAACCCATAAAGCTGATACATCAAAGTTTAACGCACATAGCATTAAAAGATAACTATTTATTTATTTTGTAACACCATTTATTTCTTACTTGAGAAATACTGACAGGTGTGGTATTAGCCCTCAAAACTAAATTCGGCAAAATGTCCCAAGTTAGGGTGCTGTCCCAAGTATGGGCACTTGACTGTAGTTAACTAAAAATCCTCTAATCCGGCCCTAATATTAACGAGCATTGTTTGGTTTACCGAAAATTCACATTAAACTTAAAATTGTTTCACAGTGAAAATCTACTTAAATCTCATTGTATTGTGCACTATTCATTTATACATACTTTGGTAGACCTTACCCTTTAATTTTCCAAATGGAACTCCAAATTCTGCCGAATGAATAAAATGAGGTTACGCACAGACACACATAAGTACATCTAATGAAAAGGGACTTATTCAAGCATTTGAACGTTGCAATTACGTCTCCAAATTTGCCGAATCGTCCAACAAAATTTTACGAATGCGGATTTTTTTGGGAGGCCACAGCGACTCCCCGTCGGGGCGTGTCTCTGTATAAACTGACTGCAATTGCTCCGTGTATCGGAGTATAATTCATAATATTTGACATTAGCGTACAAATTTTCACAATTTTTAAAGAACTACGTATTTATCTTTGTACCGTTTCTTTACAGAATACTGTACAGAATACTGTACAGTACATTGCTTCAATGAAAAGGCCGCAGTTTAACTTACTGGTAATACAGCATGATGTGTTGTCAGAGGGGGCAGAATGAAGTAAATTGATGAAATTGAAAAATATGTTTAAAAATGTTTCTGTTCGATCTAACAGGATTTGAAATAACGTAACAGTGGTGTAGGAGAAGTGATTCACACACAAAAAGTAATTAATTATCTTATAACAATAATTAGTTTTAAATTTTTAATGTCATGTCAATATCTTTTTTTTTTTTTTTTCTCTTTTATCGGTATGGTTTGAAATAGATTGCTTAAGAACGATGATTCCTCTTTTTTTTTATTTCCCATGCTAATATGAATATTCACAGAAAAGTACTAAATTTCGAGATAAATAATGCATATCTATGAGTTCACAGCACACCTTTGCTGCACAGTTGAAAAGCAGCATTTTCAATTTAACTAACAAAAAGAAATAATAAAATCTCTTTTACGAATACTAATCGAATAAACAGTAGTAGTTCTTTTAGTTTTGAGTTGTTGCATGTGTAATGCTCAACTGTAACTGTCTTTAATGAAATTCACTGTGATAAATAAATCAAATTACCTGAAACTACAATCTCATAAGTGTGTATGTAGTGTGTACGTTTCCCATTAATAAAGTTCTGAGGTATTTAAGGGGTTAAAGTACCTCAAAAATGATGAAACGATCAAAAAAAAAAAAAAAATTGCTTATTTCAAAACAAAAAAACTATTCTGAACACAGGGGAAAAGTTTCAATGCTTTAGTTCAAATATTTAAAAAGTTATGAGTGGTTTTAGGCAATGCTCCCTATGTGCTCTTATGCAAAAAAAAACTTCAAATTGCTTTTTCTCGAGGATGGTTTTTTTTTTGTGTTTTCATGTCATTAGAATCCCTAAGCATTTTTTTCTATTAAAGATACAGCTTTAAAGTAATACTTTTTGCAATTGGGATAACATGTTTGACAAAAATGTGCATTGGATAATCATTTTATAAATTACTCTAATGTTTAGAGCATGTGAAATCTTTAAAAACCAAATTTTTTTTAAAAAAAATTTGATTTTTTTACATAATTAATCACAGAAAATTTTCGAATGAACTCATAAGCAAATGAATGCACAGATTTTTAAAGATGATTATAGTGATCGTTTTGCAAAAAAAAGTTTTTTAAATTAGTGCAAAAATAAAAAAGCCTTAGAGATTTTAAAAACTTGAAATTTTCTTCAATTTTTTGAATTTTCAAAAAAAGTAGGCAATATTTTTAAATTTTGAAAATAAATTATTGATTACGAAATAAGTATACATGTTATGGTTTCAAAGAAATATAAAATTTATATAAATTAAAAGAAATTGCTTGAAAGATACTGTGATCCCTTAAAGCTCGACTGATGGATATACGAGTAAAATATTATAGATACTTCGGATGAGTCGTCAAAATATGTTTAATGAAGAGAAAAGGCTTTGTTCACAACACCAAAAAAGATAAATGTTCGTTAATAAAACAGGACACAGTTCACAGAAAAAAAATATTGTTTTACATAAATTCTTCGGTTTTAAATGAAAGCTGATATATTTCATGTGACTGCAAGATTTAATACACGCCGCTAAAAATCTACCTCATTGTTATTAAAAATAGCGACTTTAATTTCGCATAATGATGCAAGGTGGGCGCTTTTGTAGAAAATATTTTTGCCTCGAAAAAATTTTCAATTACAGCAAAAATTCGTTCGACAACCTATTGGATTTTTTCTCGATTTCGTACTTTTTTTTTTTATTAGTGCTTTCGTTAATTAACCTCCGAGAAAACTGGAAAAGCATAAATTAAAATTTTACCGAAGATCTCTTCCCGTCCTCTAATGCTGGATAGGATCAAGGAGAAAGCAAAAATAGCCTGAATAATGCACGTGCTAAAAGTTTTGGAAAAAATTGTTCCAAAGCACTCTCCTGTTCTTGACTCAAACAGCTATTACTTTCTATTTATTTAAGTCGAGCCTTTCCGAAACTTTGAAACGATTGTTTACTTTTTTATGCACAAATGTTATTTCTTCGTTGATTTGCCTTGGATTTCATTCGTGAAGAAAAGTTTTTACAGTCGGACATCGATTTAACGAACCTCTGTTTAACGAATTTCGCGATTTAGCGAATTTTTCTTTTTCCTCGACTAAAATGAAGGCAAAAACGTCGATTTACCGAATAATAAACCCCGAATAACGAATTATTTTAACAGCGAAAAAAATTTTTTTTTTCTGTTAATTTGAGTTTGGAAATACTGAATTGATATACCAAATGATAGACCAAAATAATACAGGGTGTCTGAGAAAGATCCGTACAACTTCAAAAATTTATTGAAAAAGAAGCAATAGGGTTACAGCGAAACTAATTAGTACATTAGATAGAATAACTCAAAAAGTTTTTTTCCTATAACTCAAGTTATTATCTTAGGAAATTTCTACGTGAGACCCTTCCGTAGCACGAGCAATATCAAGACGATAATCCAATTCCATCCACGACCGTTTCAGCATGCTAACATCAACAGTAGCTACAGCTGTTTGGATGTTTTGTTCCGTTGCGTTTGCGTATTGGATTTTGCTTCGATAAACCACGCAACACATTGAGCTTTCTTCACGCGATTCGCCATTGAAATAACTAAAATGCTTCAATATTCCTTTGCGTGACATGTAGCGCCATATATGGTTAGAAACGTACTGCAAAAAAAAAAAAAAAAACTTTTTGAGTTTTTCTATCTAATGTACTAATTAATTTCGCTGTAACCCTATTGTTTCTTTTCAATAAATTTTTGAAGTTATACGGATCTTTCTCGGACACCCTATATATCCATCTTGTCCGAAGCAGAAAAAGACTTTTCTCGGAATCAGCAATTTTTAACGGGCGAAGGGGGAACCAATGTATAGCGATTCTGATACAAAAAGCGACAGTGAAACTCCCACTAAAACTCACATTTTCTAATGCTTTACATGGCCTGGAAACTAAAATCATACATCATGCAGCAGGCTGTAAATTGACACAGTATTTTTTTTCTCTCCATAGAGTCGAAAGAGAACTATTTCGAGTCACGTATCAAGGAAATTGTCAAACACCTATTACTCAGTACAGTAGACTCCCGATTATCCGCGAGCGGTTTATCCGCGGGGCGGATTATCCGCGAATCAATCAATAATCACGAACATGTATTTTCGCAATAAAAAGCAAATACCAGTGGCTGTTTTTTTTTTTAAATTGTAAATTTACACTCAGTTATTTTTGCTTGATTGAATTAATTTGAATATTATTATTATTTTTGTGCGTTCTTCATCGTACATACACTTGTTTGTTATTGATGTTAAGGTGAATTTCGGTTGTGCTAAAATACAAAACATTTGTACCGTACTCTATATATATTTTCACTGTTTGCAGAAAGTGTTATGCATCAATACAGTTAAGAATTTGAGATAGGACAATTTTTACCTGATTTGTCCCCCATTTTAGTCTTTTTGCGGTTATCCGCGATTTTTATTATCCGCGGCACTTGTGCCACCCGATTCCGCAGATAATCGGGAGTTTACTGTACTTCAAAAATTTCAAATTAAATAGTGTGCAATAAGTCGCGGATTGCTGAATAAAAAGTGTACCGTAAAGAGGGGTTACTTTAGACTGACGGGGTAACTTTATAAAAACCTGTTTTTTTATTTTTGAACCGTTCTGGCGGGCTTAATTTTACAATTGGCGACCCCCTGGTGGTCTCAGGGTTTCAAGAATCACTTTTCAGAGTGCGCTGACATCGCCAATTGATTGAAACAGTAAAATGGTTTTGGCAACACTGATTTATGTGGGGATGGGGTAACTTTATTACAAACCACCGAAACAGTCGTTTTAGATGGAGAAAACACGTTGTTACAAAGTAACCCCAGATGATGGGGTAACATTAATAAAAAAAAATGCCCCCCCCCCTCCCTCCCTATTTAATATATCGAAGAATTTCAAACGGCAATTTAAAGCTGAGATGTTAAGCTATCCTTTGGTTCAAGAATTGTTGAAATATCTTGAAAAATGAGGGTGCTACAATACAAAATATGCGAAACCTGTATCAAAGTAACCCCCGTTTACGGCACACTTTCTATTTATGGCTATTTTTATGCAGTTGCTTAAGAGGTCTTTCAGATAAGGCAAGTGCATTTTTTTCCTACCCCGATATTACGAATAACCCCGATTTAACGTAGAAAAGTTTCGGTCCCGATGATTTCGTTAAATTGAGGTCTGACTGTATTATTTTTTACTTAACAAGTATAGTTAACTCATAAATCAATAAAGAATTTGAAAATTTACTTCCGAAAGATATTTTTTGTAATCTAATGCTACTTTCCAAAAATATAAAAAAGTCGATGATTTTCAATTCTCCGATGCTCTTCAATAACTACTTCCATCTTCAGTACGAAGTTTCGTGTTTCGATTAACCTGCTGTGCTTAGCTAACAACATTATGTTCCCCTGTTGTTGACCTAATTCTTTTTTTGCTGCTTTGATTTTCCTTCGGGCTAGATGTTTCTTACTCTGGTATTTTGTTTACAAATGGAGAGTCCAGACTATGGCATTCCAGAACTCCAAAGGTAGAATTATCGAACACAATAACACTTTTTGGGGAGTTTCCCAAACTGTGAGCCGCTAGTCAATTTTCGATGGGTCACGTCATTTTCATGAGGATTACCGTTGCAGCATTTCTAAGCTGCTTACTGCGGTTTCTAAAATTTATTTCTCAAAGAAAATGACAGTTAAATTCATTTTAGTTTTCATATTGTACGTGAAGGGGGCTGGAATCGGGAATATTTGTTTTCTGATCTTTGAACTTTATTGTATGCTAGTGGTACCCGCACGGCCTTGCCCGTAGTAGAAAATTGAAAGGTCATTTGGTTCGCCTGTATATTTACAAATAATGGATGATGAATTTCTTGCCATTTGCTATGGCTATTTGCTCGCCCATGTTACGGTTTCACGTTATGATGATTTGGTAATTTAATCGTCCACGTTATGATAATTTGTTCGGTAAAATGTTCTTAAAATTAGAATATAAAAAGAACAAAATCGAATGTTCAAAAAATCGATTCGAGGTGCGCACCCCTTTGCTACAAATAAAATTTTGTGTCAAATTTCATGAAAATCGGCCAAACGGTTTCGGCGCTGAGCGCGTCACAGAAATCCAGACATCCAGACTTTGAGCTTTATTATTATTAGTAAAGATATTAATTTCTAAATCATCCTTAGTACAGTAACCCCTCGTTATATCGCGCTTTTCGGGGGACAAGGAAAAAGAGCGATATATCCGAAAGCGCGATATAACGGAGGTCATTAAAAATAGTCATAAGTGCAATACACAATTAAATTAGCATTCGTTCTTTTTGAAATGATTTTCTAATGGTTTCGATGCAGTTCACGAATATCACATCGATTGATATTTAAACATGATTGAAATTTAAGTAAATTTTCACCGTCTGAAAGTAAAAAACATCAAATGGGGAATGAAGATAATCTTTCTGAGCTACCGCCAGATAAGAGCATTCCAATACCCTCTCATTCCTAATAGACTTTTTAATTCGTTTGACTTGCTGTCACATTGTTTACAAAAAACTATTTTGCCCGTCCAGAACATTCTTCCTTTCTTTGATGCAAATCCTGGTTAGTGCAACCAAGCACAAATCTTTTTTGTACTAAAAGAAGGGCGTATGTTCTCTTCTACATGGGCTAGTCTGACACTTGCTTGATGTCTCTCACCCATTGTAAAGGCAATGTATCAATACAAAAGACGTTAATTATTTTAAAAACTTGAAACTGAAATATACTGCGCTGGTACATTCGGATGACAGGAATTACTGCTGCTTTTCCAGGGAATTCAGAAGAATAGTTTCCTTTTGTTCATTGGACAAAATAAAGAAGAAAAATACCTTCTCTGAGCAATACCATATGTTTTCAGAAATGGTTTCAAACTTAAAGCAAAGCTTTTATTCCTTATTTTAAGCTTAAATATTTCGGAAGACAGAAGAAAAGAGCGATATATCCGAATGAGCGATGTAACGAGGCGCGATATAACGAGGGTTTACTGTACAATAAAATTCATTTAAATGAATTTCGATGGATATATTTTTTTTTTTTTTTTCAAAATTTCTTTGTGAAGGCGAAAAAATTTCACGTGCAGTATGTTTTTTTTTTTACCATTTTTTAATTACATTTTAACAATATTCTTTTGCGTAGTAAATGCTAAAAGCTTAGCTTCAACTGTACGAATTTTTTTTAAAACAAGGAGATACAACGAAAATGAGCGAAAAAAGAATTTTTTCTAAAAGAAATTAAGTGCTCAGGAATGAAGCGGGTTGATGCGGAGTGGATTCCTAAGAAGTGGCGAGCAATTTTTAAAAAATGGGAACCCTTTTGATCTAGTAGAGGGAGATATTGCTCTCTTAAAATATATATAAAATAACCATTTTCACGGTATTTTTAATCAAAATCCATGGAAAGTTGGGTTTTAAGTTCAATAATGTAAAAAATTCTCTTAAATTTATGCATTACTAGTAATGTCGAAATTCTAATCTTTTTTTTATTTCAAACTCAAATAAAATTTGAAGTTTTACGTTTCATTGTCCGAACTGTCTCAACTGACTAAAATGACCTCCAACTTTTGAAATCATGTACTAAGTACATGAAATACACCGCCAGCTCAGTCAATTCCAGCCGAGGACTGCAATTTCGTGCTTATTAGCACTCATCAGCCCGGCATAGGAGTGACTGAGCTGGAGGTGGAAAACCTCTTAAGGAAGCCAAGAGTGCCAAACAAACTGGTCGCTAATGCAGAATTAGCACTGACCAGACGAGCGACCGAAACAATGGTTCGGTTCAACTCGAATTTTGCAGGCAAGGCAGGTATATTCAGTAAGTTACCACCGTTCATGTATTTCTGCCTTAGCCCTGGCTATAGGGCGGTAACTTACTGAATGTACCTGCCTTGCCTTCAAAATTCGAGTTGAACCGAACCATTGTTTCGGTCGCTCGTCTGGTCAGTGCCAATTCTGTATTAGCTACCAGTTTGTTTGGCACTCTAGGCTTTTTTAAGGAGGTTTTCCACCTCCAGCTCAGTCACTCCTATGCCGGGCTGATGAGTGCTAATAAGCACGAAGCTGCAGTCCTCGGCTGGAATTGACTGAGCTGGCGGTGTATTTCATGTATTTCTGCCTTAGCCCTGGCTATAGGGCGGTAACTTACTGAATATCATGTACTAAGTGTTTATAACTACGTAATGAATTACTTACGTCACCACTTTAATAAAATCTTCCATGAATCATACTCACTTGAAAGAAATATTCTTTTTGAGTATTAATATTCTACTCTTTTGAAAATTATAAATGCATTGTCATACTTCATAAGGTGTGATAATGCTTTTGCAGTGGAGTCATTAATACGTATGTAATAGCATTGTAATCTAATGTGTTTCAGACACATGCGCCTTACACTTTACACTAGCATAGGTGGCTGGTGCACCAAAAAAAAGGGGGGGGGGGCAAATGAGGTGCAGGGGGGGATCGGTTAGGTAACGTTTTACTTCCTTTTACATAGTAAAGGCAGTATTGTATTCGCGAAAAAATATTTTCATTCATATATCGGCCTAAATTTCCATTTTGCTCACCCCAATGTTGAGTTGTTTTTTCGGCCCGACCGCACATGCGTATATACCTAAGAACGTATGGACGTCCGAAACATCCACTTTGACGATCCCTGAGTTAATTACTATGAGTTTTCTTGTGACGTCTGTATGTGCGTATGTATGTACGTATCTCGCGGAACTCAAAAACGGTATGCCGTTGAAATTTGGTATGTAGACTCCTAGTGGGGTCTTATTGTGCACCTCTCATGTCGGTTGCATTTGGAAGGTCCAAAAGGGGTCTTTTACACCTTTGTGTGGGAAGATCAGTGTTAATGTCAATGCAAGCTCAAGTGATATTATAATACGGCGAACACTTGGCAATATGACGCCAAGCTTTTGGTCGCCAAATTTTGTCACGAACTTGGCGATATATTGTCAAGTTGGCGAAAAATTTGGCAAAAAAAAAATCTTTTTTCGAATCTGGTTTCAATTTGGCGCTATTGGCGATGTTTAAAGAGTTAACCATTGAATCACGTTAAAATTGCTGTTATTTGGAAAATTAATCTCTGTAAAACGCTTTTTTACTTCGGTTCGCTACAAACTAGGAGGAAAAGTGTTTCCTTGCTTACTTTAAGGTGCTATTATCATTAAGTTGTGTAAAAGGAAGTCATGTGAGACACACATGAGCTCGTTTTTTGAGTAGATTCCTTTCTTCCAATTTAAAGATCAATTTTACTTTTCATGAAATAATTACTTGAATAAAATATAAAACCTACACTTAAAAAGTTGATTCTTCCTTCTTTAACACTAGAAAGACGGAGGGGCCTGTGTGGCCCCTCGCGTAGTTTGTTGTTTAATAACTCGGATAATATCTAACGGAACTTAATGGAATTTTTTGACTTTTCATTATATGACACTATTTGAATGCTTGTTTAATCATTTAATCATTCACCCCATAGTACTGTTAATATTGATCCTTATACCTAGAAAGACGGGAGGGGCCACAGTGGCCCCTAAACATTTTGACAATTAAAAAATTATTTTTTTTCCTTTCTCCTAATTGTTGTAGCATAAAAAAATACCATTCACTCTAGTTTAACCTGTAACTTCCTCTTTACGCAGCCGGTTGGATATCCAAATGCTATAAACAGTACCGACTGCTTACCATCCTAACGGTGCCCATTGCTCTTAGAAAGGAAAACTAAATCAAACTTTTGCCCAGTATAGAGAGAAAAACTAAAAATAATTAAGTACTAAGTTTTTATTTAGTCATGAAAGAAGATGTATCAGGCATGTGGACTCCCTCAGGAAATTTTTTTAAAAGAATTCACTCCAAAAATGGGTAGGGGCCACACTGGCCCCTTCAGTCTTTCTAGGTATACAGAAAATGTCAGTCGTTCTAGTGTTAAACACGTCAATCGGTCAGTTTTTGCTCTATTGTTAATTTTAAACTTAAAAAGAGGAGAGACAAAGTCCCTTTACTTTTAAAAGTGAGGGGGCAGTTGCCCCTCTTGCCTCCTCTCTCTCCGAGACGTCTTGGACACTGGCATAAAATACCGCACGAACTCGCTCTTATTACTAGTAACTATAAGTACTGATTAAGGTGAAAAAACAACGTAAATAAAGCACAAATATTCGAGAAAATGCAGCATATAGCTATTTCAAGGCTACAATGGAGCCTCTTCATCAGTGCAAAAAGCTCACCAACACAACCAGAAGTTGCGAGAGAACTGATATGATAATTTTTCATTTAACTATAAGTACTGTTAGTATCGTTTTAAACTGTTTTCTTGAGTTCTGATCTATTATAATGTTTTAAACATATTGTGCCTAAAAATACTAGTTTCAATCACTAATTTTGCATAGACAAGTTGTCTCTTACGTGAACGTTTTCAATCGCTAAGGAAGAAACATTATGTATCAAAGTTATTACGTATCAATTTTACCTTACGTATCGATGTATGAATCAATTTACTTTAAATAAAATGAAATATTGCCTATAATGAAAGATGTTTCCACAGAGTTCTACTTCCGTATCGATTCGTCTTCATCAGTTGTGACAATACTAGATTTATCTCCTTCGCTCCTACGTAATATCGTATGTTTATTCTGTTCATTCAATGTTATATTAATAAATGTCACAAAAAGTCATTCATGTGGAAACCTATGCAAATGTACATAACTTAAGTACAATTTATTCAATTCCGGGTCAAGATGGATGCCAGAAACGAATTGTAACTCGTATATGACTCATCTGAGAAATATGTGATAAACATTGTTTCCTGTGTCCATTTTCGCGTTTCCCTTTACCAGTTTTTTCTCTTACTAGCATTTATATTAATATTTCGTTTCAATGCAATAATAAATAGCATTCAATACTAAAGCAAGACGTGCAAGTGAAGGAATATTTTACTCCAGATTTTCAGTTGAAACCATTTATCTCAATAAAATTTCTTTTTAACAGCGTTTTCAAACAACAACTTAATTAATTAAATAATTTGTTAATAGGTTAGACTTATAAGTTTTCTAAGACAATTTTCCTTCAAAATAATCTTCATAAACTTTCAATGCTTAGAAGGGGATTATAATTTTGGAAGATCATCCTTTTAAAAAAGAACAGTAGACTTTCATATCGTTTATTTCTATAATTTAACCCAATCAAACATCTTGTATAGATTAAAATATTGGGTGGTATTTTATATTTTTAACTAAATGAAGTTTAAATTTTATTTATTTATTTATTTATTTATTTTTTTTTTGTAGTTGGTCATTTTCTATGCACTCTTAATTTTACATTTTTATCTCAATCTTATTTTCGTCACTTTACAAGTCATTACAGAGAAATGTTGGATTTTAGTAATGAATTTTTTGAGGATTGTTTTTAAAAATTTCTTTATTGTTGTTACATAGTCGACATTTTTGCCTTTTAATGATTGTTAATTGAATTTTGTTAGCATTTCATGAACCTGAAGTCATGATATATTTCGTGACAAAGCTGCATTATAAATTTCATGTGCACGTATTTGGATTAAAAATTCCAGCGCATTTTGAAAAACTTTTAAAATGTTGCTTCAATTTATATATAATTTATATATATTTTTATGCTTGTATTACATTTAGTTCTTTCTCTGCAAAACACGTTTGCGTATGTAAGACGTAAAGAAATACTATGGTGTCGAAAAGTAAAAGAAGAATCGCTGCTCCCCTTTATCTATATCATAAAAGTCAGATGAATGAATTTTTCCTGGTTGTTAGGAAAGATTCGAAATTTGAAGCTAATTTTAAAATGAAGATGACACTAGATGCACATGAAATGTGTGTCTAGCGTAAATAGTATTCAAGTACATGGTGCGTTTCCCTTTTTCCCCCAAGACTGTACATACATGCGTGGCATGTATACTTACTTACATTTTAATTAAATGCTCCACTATTTTATCTACATATGCAGCAAGATCAACACAAATAATCAAATCTTTCAAAAATATCCAAGAAATGTGAAGTTTCCGCTGAACTGCAAAACACCATCGAAGTTATAGATTTTCTTAAGCCACTATACTGCCGTAATAAGCGCAAATGTCGTATCTGCATCCGAGTTCAAAATGAGAAATTGCCGTTTAAAGTTGTGCGCCTACATGTATTTGATACAAATGGCAGTTTTTTCACAACTTTTCTAAAAATATTTCCCATTCACAAATGAGCATAAAACATTGTTATGTGACGAAGAATCATTTGGTGACCGTAACTCAATTTTGATAAAATGTGCAGTTACGACTTTTGTACTTAGCACGGCCGTATAGCTTCCGTTTTGTTTAACTATCCTGAGGTTTTTTTGCTAAAAGGTAGGGATTTTCCGTAGACAAGTTTAAATAGGTCCCCGCAAGTAGATTTTCGAAACTTCGTTCTCATCTGAGAGAAACATATCGGAGTCATATACATCGAATCTTATATTTCATCAAATGTCATCTTGGTTTTTACACACTAAAAATTTTGATTGAATTTTAGAAAGATGCAGTTTGTACGAGCTCACAATGCAGAAAGAGGCCAATTTAAACTTGAAAGCGAAAATTTGGTAATCTCGAATTTGTGCAAGTTCGTTGCAAACATGCGCAAACTGGGGACTGCTCTTCCAGTATCCAAATGCAGTGTGCAAAATTAAGTGCTATTATATTGTGTCAATTTATTTTTAATAAAATATGCGACAGAATCTAACAATTTTGATAGATTGCTAAAATTAAACTAAGATTAAGAGCTAAATGACTTTTATACTCGTTGTTGCATTTTCCAGTTTTAGTAATGCCAAAGATCGCCAAATTTCAGAAATGCATGCCAAATTTGTTATGTAAAATGCTATGTATTTCATGAGAGCTTAGTACAGAAACTACCTAATTTAAACTTGAGAGTGAACAAGATTTGCTAAACTTTCGAAGGCATATACAATAGAAACAAACTCTTCAAATAGCTTGAGACGACTCGTCCAGGGTCCAAGTGTAGTGGGCACATTAAAAAACAATATTTGTGCTGGTTCAGCTAAAAAAATATTCCAAAAGAGCAATGCCGGAAGATTTGAGTCTTGGAAAGTATCATCCAAAATACTTTCATTGTTCACATCCACTAAGAGTTGAATTTCTTCGCAAGTTGTTCCATTTCTCACATCAATAGTTTAGACATTTTTACGAATATTATTTTTTAAACTTATAAAATGCATTCTGTAACATAGTAAAAGTTTACTTACATCTAATAAGCAGTGCCTGTAGGATTGTCAAATTAGGTGTTTGATAAGTGTTACGACAAGTTAGTCCAGCTAAGAATGAAAACTAACTGGATGGAATATGCATTAAATACTGGGAAAAGATGGAAAGAGAAGGATGGCTACTGGAACTATCTGCAAAATTGTTTAATGCTCCAGATTTTAGGATATGAGATGAAACAAAGTAAAGTAGGTCGTGTTTTTTTGCAACATTGTCATTTCTTTCGCATCATTTCTAGTAAAGTATTCCGTCTAGTCTCACTCTATGCTCGGACACGCAATTTACGCGAATAAATTTCATTTGATGCTCTTTTGTACCAATTAAATAGACCATCGCATGCTAAGTGGACGCGTTTGGTGCTTCCTATTGTCGCCACTTGAAGAAGTGGCGGAGGCTCTTTATCCAAGAGCATTAGCGAAGCGTTTTCGCTCTCCGAGTCGCGGTGCACTTTGTCACGCTTTTTGTAGACGGACCATCCTTTTGACATCCTTTTCGCACTTTGTGAAGGAAAAAAAATCCGCAAATCAACTTTGCCACAATGATTTGTACCTGGAGCTCTTGAAAGGAAACAAAAAGTGGTTCTTTTTGACTTCGGAGAAGTGAAAACGCGGAGTCGAGTAGTTTAATATAGCAGTCTAATTCGGAGAGGATGAAAAAGTATAAATTTACTTCTTTTCGTACAAAGTAAAAGAAGTATAGGGTTTATAACTTCCCTCTCAAATTTAACTTAAATTGCATCTTAGCCACTCATGAATAGACTTTAATCACTCATTTTTCATGAGATTTGTAGGTAAGAAGTATAGGGTTTATAATTTCCCACTCAAATTTAACTTAAATTCCATCTTAACCACTCATGAATAGACTTTAATCACTCATTTTTCATGAGATTTTGTAGGTGAGATTTATATACCTAAGAATGTGTGGGAAGCCAAAAAGTCAATTTTGGTTTCCCCATGATCATTTTGACGAGTTTTGTTACTACTTAGGTATGTATGTGTGTAAACGCATAATTCAACGAACGGTTACTCAAAGAAAGGTTGAAATGTCGCATCTTGGACATGTTTGAGGTCTACTTTGTGCTGTACTATTTTCGTTTGCAATCGGCCTTTCGTTCGGAAGTCTTCCGCAGTTATGTGGTCGCCTGTTTATCTCGCATAACTCCGTAAGTCTAAAAGGTTAAAACTTCGTATGTAGGACTTATCCGGTACGTAATTGTGCACCTCCCTTTTTAGTTGCAATCTGATGAACCACAAGGGCTCTTTAGTCGTTTTTTGTGGCAAAGCACTATTGCTTTGAGGGCGTTTTTCACCTCAAGATACAAGGGCTGTTTTTAAAGTAAGTACCGTTTTGAAATAAAAAAATTAAAAAAAAAACAAGTACAGATCGAGCAAAGAAAGTCATTGCACAAAAATCTATCACCCTTACACTACTTTTCGACATTGCTCCCGTGATTTTCCAAGCATTTGTCACTGCATGTGTTAAATCTAAACATATTTAACTTGTTGCAGGTACGGGACATTTGATTCAATGTCCTAAATTCTTACTTCATCATTTTACTGAATTTAAACTCGAGAGACAACGCTAAACTTCAACAAAACTATTTATTAAAAACAAATTAAAAGCATGGTTAGTTTACACACGCGTGATGAAAAATGGAAAAAAAAAAAAAAAAAACAAGTCCTGACTACCACAACAATGGCAGTTTTATACATTAGACAACACTGTTGCCACACCAAAATTAAAGGCATTAGAAAAATAGAAGAAGGTTAATTTGCATAAACATTAAATAAACAACATTAGTAATTAAACATGAACACAAAACATTGAGAATATTCTAAAATTCAAATTCTCTATTTTCAGTTCCAACAACAATAGTTACAACAATAGGTAGTACAAGTTTTAGTATGCCCATTCGCAGAAAGTTGCGGCCTGTGTGGTCAACCATGAGGACTCTTACAGGGCTTTGACTGGGACGTTTTTGAACATTCTCCGGACTGCCCCAACCCCAATCGCAGCAACTTTCATTTGTTTCGGCATCTTAAGTCTTTCTTTGGTGGTCGATGGTACAGCATCCTTGATGAGTTCAGAGAACATACTACCCCATGGTTGACTATACAGGCGGCATGGCGGCAACTTCCTACGAATAGGTTTTCAAAAACCTGTACCACGCTATGACAAATGCTTAGAAAATCACGGGAGCAATGTCAAAAATAGCGTAAGACTGGCAGATTTTTGTGCAATAAATTTATTTGCTCTATCTGTACTTGTTATTTTTAACCGACTTCAAAAAGGAGGCGGTTATCAGTTCATACCGTATGTATGTTTTTTTTTTTTTTTTTTTTGTCCACTAACAGCGTCTCACCTAGTGAACCGATTTTAATGATTATTTTTTTAATGGATAGGGGATGGCTCAACTTAGGTCCGATTACTTCGTTTGACCATATTTGTTCTTTAGAAAAAAAAAATATAAGCAAAAAACAGTAAATTTCACGCATTTTCCCTATTAAATGATTAAATATAAAACCCGATGTTACAAAAGTTTGGTGTCATACAACAGTGATATTAATAGTAATTGTAGTGATAATTTTGAGTGAAGGCTTCTCTGAAGCAAGCATCAAATTTCTTCAGTGTCATTGCTCAATAGTGGGAGTAAACCTAACGTGGAAGCGAGGTAATACAGTGATTAGGATCTGCTTAGCCTTCACAATGCTACCAGGTTACGTTTGCCTCAACTATAGTAGTACTTTATCGTTATCATCTATGCCAATAGCAGATGATCGGGGCTAAGTAAGGAGATACAGGATTGCATTACAAGCATCTTGTATGCTGTGAAATGAAAATTAGTTTGGGAAAACGTATTATTTAAATGGTTATAATTAAATTAACACGCAAATGAATTCCAGAAAGGAGCAAAGATAAGTCTTTAGTGCCAATCACTTAAAGTTTAAGGCGTGTTTATAGTTTTTTTTTTTAGTATGGGGCATTTTTATGAAAAAAATAAGGTGAAGTTTCGTGATAGTAACTTCTTACTATTTCTGAAATACATTTACACTAAAAAGAATAAAATAAAAAAAATTTGAAAAAAAAAAAAAAAAATAGAACCGACTTCAAAAGTGCTCTAAAAAGTGAAAAATAATTTTATTCTTTAAACACCATCGATAATACTTTTAAACATAATTTTTGAAGTTGGCGCAAAAACGATAGATAAAATCATTCACAGCCATAACTCAACTATAACTATAAAAAATTAACCAGGCCCAGTTCTTCACTACCACTTACATTATGCATTGATGACAGCATATTTGAGTAACGATATAAATGTTTCGTTCCTAATTTTTGGTTTTCTGAAAAAAATATGAACGAAGCATGTTACAATGGATTTTACTTTTTGTTTTTGCGCCAACTTCAAAAATTATGACTAAAAGTATTATCGATGGTGTTTAAAGAATAAAATTATTTTTCACTTTTTAGAGCACTTTTGAAGTCGGTTCTATTTTTTTTTCAAAATTTTTTTATTTCAAAACGGTACTTACTTTAAAAACAGCCCTCGTATTTTCCGCAAGGCATCTCTTACTCATTGTCTTAGTAGTCAAGTGAATATTTTGCGCCTCTTGAAGAGTGCTACTCAGACCTTCCAATATCTTTTTTATTTCTTTATTTTTACAAATAAAGTGAGGAATTCTATATTGTTGTATCTTATACTTGATTTCTAATAGCAAAAGGTTTCAATTTTCATATTTTAACTGAAGTAGGTTATTTGGTAATAATTAAAACATATAGATTATTTACTGGGCATACACGGAAGTAATGGGATGTCATCATCAGATTTTTTACTTAAGAGATCTCACGGTACAATGTTGTTGACTGAGTTTTTCGAATTCTTCCGTCTTAGTCTCATTTCTTTGTCTTCTGAAAGACAGTTGGTTTTTAACGACCGATCAACAATTGAATTGCAGTTTAAAAGTCACGAAGTCGTATAAAGCATTTAAAAAAATGAGAAAACGGGCGGAATTGAGATGGCCCTTCCTTCAGTCAATAAAAGATTAAAAATGCGATATTTGCAATGAACATGGATTCTAAGACACATTTTACATTCATGGTTTTGACATCTTAGTAAATGTAGCTCGTTGCTTATACGCCTTTTGTCCTCTAGGTTTTTTTTATGTTCAAGAATATATTCTAAGAGCATTTGTGTTTTCGGTATCTAAGTAATTTGATATTTTTTTGCTATGTCACAACCTGAAATCGCAGGTCTACATTATAAGTTCGTTATCACTCGAACCCAGCGTCTTATAGTATTTCTCTACCCTTTACATTACAAACAAGGCCTCGTTTTTAGTCTTCAAATCAGATAATTAATAACTTTTGTGATTTGAATTTATTTTGAACTAAAAATTCAAAATAATCGTAGTGATTTTTTGTTTGGTTATCATGAAAGTTTTTGAGTGGTTTTCTTTTTTTCTTTAAAATTTTATATGAAGTAATTTTTACTGCGAAGACCATT